>NW_026089534.1:0-104749 GCF_933775445.1 Argentina anserina | reverse complement strand
GTGGGCGTGTGTTTCTTTCAAACTGAGTATCTTTCTATCGTTTGAGTATGTTTACTATTGCAATTTGAGTATCTTTTCAATTCTCGTTTGAGTATCTTTCTGTAAGCATTTCTGATGCGAGTTTCTATTGAATTTGAGAGTGTTTCCTGTGTGGGCGTGTGTTTCTTTCAAACTGAGTATCTTTCTATCGTTTGAGTATGTTTACTATTGCACTTTGAGTATCTTTTCAATCCTCGTTTGAGTATCTTTCTGAACGGCTTTCGATGCGAGTTTTTCTTGAATTTGAGAATGTTTCCAGTGTGGGCGTGTGTTTCTTTCAAACTGAGTATCTTTCTATCGTTTGAGTATATTTACTATTGCACTTTAAGTATCTTTTCAATCCTCGTTTGAGTATCTTTCTGAACGGCTTTCGATGCGAGTTTTTCTTGAATTTGAGAGTGTTTCCAATGTGGGCGTGTGTTTCTTTCAAACTGAGTATCTTTCTATCGTTTGAGTATGTTTACTATTGCACTTTGAGTATCTTTTCAATTCTCGTTTGAGTATCTTTCTGTAAGGCTTTCTGATGCGAGTTTCTATTGAATTTGAGAGTGTTTCTAGTGTGGGCGTGTGTTTCTTTCAAACTGAGTATCTTTCTATTGTTTGAGTATGTTTACTTTTGCAATTTGAGTATATTTTCAATTCTCGTTTGAGTATCTTTCTGAACGGCTTTCGATGCGAGTTATTCTTGAATTTGAGAATGTTTCCAGTGTGGGCGTGTGTTTCTTTCAAACTGAGTATCTTTCTATCGTTTGAGTATATTTACTATTGCACTTTAAGTATCTTTTCAATCCTCGTTTGAGTATCTTTCTGAACGGCTTGCGATGCGAGTTTTTCTTGAATTTGAGAGTGTTTCCAGTGCGGGCGTGTGTTTCTTTCAAACTGAGTATCTTTCTATCGTTTGAGTATATTTACTATTGCAATTTGAGTATCTTTTCAATTCTCGTTTGAGTATCTTTCTGTAAGCATTTCTGATGCGAGTTTCTATTGAATTTGAGAGTGTTTCCTGTGTGGGCGTGTGTTTCTTTCAAACTGAGTATCTTTCTATCGTTTGAGTATGTTTACTATTGCACTTTGAGTATCTTTTCAATTCTAGTTTGAGTATCTTTCTGTAAGCCTTTCTGATGCGAGTTTCTATTGAATTTGAGAGTGTTTCTAGTGTGGGCGTGTGTTTCTTTCAAACTGAGTTTATTTCTATCGTTTGAGTATGTTTACTATTGCAAGTTGTGTATCTTTTCAATCGTCATTTGATTATCTTTCTGTAAGGCTTTCTGATGCGAGTTTCTATTGAATTTGAGAGTGTTTCTAGAGTGGGCGTGTGTTTCTTTCAAACTGAGTATCTTTCTATCGTTTGAGTATGTTTACTATTGCAATTTGAGTATCTTTTCAATCCTCGTTTGAGTATCTTTCTGAACGGCTTTCGATGCGAGTTTTTCTTGAATTTGAGAGTGTTTCCAATGTGGGCGTGTGTTTCTTTCAAACTGAGTATCTTTCTATCGTTTGAGTATGTTTACTATTGCACTTTGAGTATCTTTTCAATTCTCGTTTGAGTATCTTTCTGTAAGGCTTTCTGATGCGAGTTTCTATTGAATTTGAGAGTGTTTCTAGTGTGGGCGTGTGTTTCTTTCAAACTGAGTATCTTTCTATCGTTTGAGTATGTTTACTATTGCAATTTGAGAATCTTTTCAATCCTCGTTTGAGTATCTTTCTGAACGGCTTTCGATGCGAGTTTTTCTTGAATTTGAGAGTGTTTCCAGTGTGGGCGTGTGTTTCTTTCAAACTGAGTATCTTTCTATCGTTTGAGTATATTTACTATTGCAATTTGAGTATCTTTTCAATTCTCGTTTGAGTATCTTTCTGTAAGCATTTCTGATGCGAGTTTCTATTGAATTTGAGAGTGTTTCCTGTGTGGGCGTGTGTTTCTTTCAAACTGAGTATCTTTCTATCGTTTGAGTATGTTTACTATTGCAATTTGAGTATCTTTTCAATTCTCGTTTGAGTATCTTTCTGAACGGCTTTCGATGCGAGTTTCTATTGAATTTGAGAGTGTTTCTAGAGTGGGCGTGTGTTTCTTTCAAACTGAGTATCTTTCTATCGTTTGAGTATATTTACTATTGCAATTTGAGTATCTTTTCAATTCTAGTTTGAGTATCTTTCTGTAAGCCTTTCTGATGCGAGTTTCTATTGAATTTGAGAGTGTTTCTAGTGTGGGCGTGTGTTTCTTTCAAACTGAGTATCTTTCTATCGTTTGAGTATGTTTACTATTGCAAGTTGTGTATCTTTTCAATCCTCATTTTATTATCTTTCTGTAAGGCTTTCTGATGCGAGTTTCTATTGAATTTGAGAGTGTTTCTAGAGTGGGCGTGTGTTTCTTTCAAACTGAGTATCTTTCTATCGTTTGAGTATGTTTACTATTGCAATTTGAGTATCTTTTCAATCCTCGTTTGAGTATCTTTCTGAACGGCTTTCGATGCGAGTTTTTCTTGAATTTGAGAGTGTTTCCAATGTGGGCGTGTGTTTCTTTCAAACTGAGTATCTTTCTATCGTTTGAGTATGTTTACTATTGCAATTTGAGTATCTTTTCAATCCTCGTTTGAGTATCTTTCTGAACGGGTTTCGATGCGAGTTTTTCTTGAATTTGAGAGTGTTTCCAGTGTGGGCGTGTGTTTCTTTCAAACTGAGTATCTTTCTATCGTTTGAGTATATTTACTATTGCAATTTGAGTATCTTTTCAATTCTCGTTTGAGTATCTTTCTGAACGGCTTTCGATGCGAGTTTTTCTTAAATTTGAGAATGTTTCCAGTGTGGGCGTGTGTTTCTTTCAAACTGAGTATCTTTCTATCGTTTGAGTATGTTTACTATTGCACTTTGAGTATCTTTTCAATCCTCGTTTGAGTATCTTTCTGAACGGCTTTCGATGCGAGTTTTTCTTGAATTTGAGAGTGTTTCCAGTGTGGGCGTGTGTTTCTTTCAAACTGAGTATCTTTCTATTGTTTGAGTATGTTTACTTTTGTAATTTGAGTATATTTTCAATCCTCGTTTGAGTATCTTTCTGAACGGCTTTCGATGCGAGTTTTTCTTGAATTTGAGAGTGTTTCCAGTGCGGGCGTGTGTTTTGTTTCAAACTGAGTATCTTTCTATCGTTTGAGTATGTTTACTATTGCACTTTGAGTATCTTTTCAATTCTCGTTTGAGTATCTTTCTGTAAGGCTTTCTGATGCGAGTTTCTATTGAATTTGAGAGTGTTTCCTGTGTGGGCGTGTGTTTCTTTCAAACTGAGTATCTTTCTATCGTTTGAGTATGTTTACTATTGCACTTTGAGTATCTTTTCAATTCTAGTTTGAGTATCTTTCTGTAAGCCTTTCTGATGCGAGTTTCTATTGAATTTCAGAGTGTTTCTAGTGTGGGCGTGTGTTTCTTTCAAACTGAGTATCTTTCTATTGTTTGAGTATGTTTACTTTTGCAATTTGAGTATATTTTCAATCCTCGTTTGAGTATCTTTCTGAACGGCTTTCGATGCGAGTTTTTCTTGAATTTGAGAGTGTTTCCAGTGCGGGCGTGTGTTTTGTTTCAAACTGAGTATCTTTCTATCGTTTGAGTATGTTTACTATTGCACTTTGAGTATCTTTTCAATTCTCGTTTGAGCATCTTTCTGTAAGGCTTTCTGATGCGAGTTTCTATTGAATTTGAGAGTGTTTCCTGTGTGGGCGTGTGTTTCTTTCAAACTGAGTATCTTTCTATCGTTTGAGTATGTTTACTATTGCAATTTGAGTATCTTTTCAATCCTCGTTTGAGTATCTTTCTGAACGGCTTTCGATGCGAGTTTTTCTTGAATTTGAGAGTGTTTCCAATGTGGGCGTGTGTTTCTTTCAAACTGAGTATCTTTCTATCGTTTGAGTATGTTTACTATTGCAATTTGAGTATCTTTTCAATCCTCGTTTGAGTATCTTTCTGAACGGCTTTCGATGCGAGTTTTTCTTGAATTTGAGAGTGTTTCCAGTGTGGGCGTGTGTTTCTTTCAAACTGAGTATCTTTCTATCGTTTGAGTATATTTACTATTGCAATTTGAGTATCTTTTCAATTCTCGTTTGAGTATCTTTCTGAACGGCTTTCGATGCGAGTTTTTCTTGAATTTGAGAATGTTTCCAGTGTGGGCGTGTGTTTCTTTCAAACTGAGTATCTTTCTATCGTTTGAGTATGTTTACTATTGCACTTTGAGTATCTTTTCAATCCTCGTTTGAGTATCTTTCTGAACGGCTTTCGATGCGAGTTTTTCTTGAATTTGAGAGTGTTTCCAGTGTGGGCGTGTGTTTCTTTCAAACTGAGTATCTTTCTATCGTTTGAGTATATTTACTATTACACTTTGAGTATCTTTTCAATTCTCGTTTGAGTATCTTTCTGTAAGCATTTCTGATGCGAGTTTCTATTGAATTTGAGAGTGTTTCCTGTGTGGGCGTGTGTTTCTTTCAAACTGAGTATCTTTCTATCGTTTGAGTATGTTTACTATTGCACTTTGAGTATCTTTTCAATTCTAGTTTGAGTATCTTTCTGTAAGCCTTTCTGATGCGAGTTTCTATTGAATTTCAGAGTGTTTCTAGTGTGGGCGTGTGTTTCTTTCAAACTGAGTATCTTTCTATTGTTTGAGTATGTTTACTATTGCAATTTGAGTATATTTTCAATTCTCGTTTGAGTATCTTTCTGAACGGCTTTCGATGCGAGTTTTTCTTGAATTTGAGAATGTTTCCAGTGTGGGCGTGTGTTTCTTTCAAACTGAGTATCTTTCTATCGTTTGAGTATATTTACTATTGCACTTTAAGTATCTTTTCAATCCTCGTTTGAGTATCTTTCTGAACGGCTTTCGATGCGAGTTTTTCTTGAATTTGAGAGTGTTTCCAATGTGGGCGTGTGTTTCTTTCAAACTGAGTATCTTTCTATCGTTTGAGTATGTTTACTATTGCACTTTGAGTATCTTTTCAATTCTCGTTTGAGTATCTTTCTGTAAGGCTTTCTGATGCGAGTTTCTATTGAATTTGAGAGTGTTTCTAGTGTGGGCGTGTGTTTCTTTCAAACTGAGTATCTTTCTATCGTTTGAGTATGTTTACTATTGCAATTTGAGAATCTTTTCAATCCTCGTTTGAAGATCTTTCTGAACGGCTTTCGATGCGAGTTTTTCTTGAATTTGAGAGTGTTTCCTGTGTGGGCGTGTGTTTCTTTCAAACTGAGTATCTTTCTATCGTTTGAGTATGTTTACTATTGCAATTTGAGTATCTTTTCAATTCTCGTTTGAGTATCTTTCTGAACGGCTTTCGATGCGAGTTTTTCTTGAATTTGAGAGTGTTTCCAGTGCGGGCGTGTGTTTTGTTTCAAACTGAGTATCTTTCTATCGTTTGAGTATGTTTACTATTGCACTTTGAGTATCTTTTCAATTCTCGTTTGAGTATCTTTCTGTAAGGCTTTCTGATGCGAGTTTCTATTGAATTTGAGAGTGTTTCCAGTGTGGGCGTGTGTTTCTTTCAAACTGAGTATCTTTCTATCGTTTGAGTATGTTTACTATTGCACTTTGAGTATCTTTTCAATTCTCGTTTGAGTATCTTTCTGTAAGGCTTTCTGATGCGAGTTTCTATTGAATTTGAGAGTGTTTCCTGTGTGGGCGTGTGTTTCTTTCAAACTGAGTATCTATCTATCGTTTGAGTATGTTTACTATTGCACTTTGAGTATCTTTTCAATTCTAGTTTGAGTATCTTTCTGTAAGCCTTTCTGATGCGAGTTTTTCTTGAATTTGAGAGTGTTTCCAATGTTGGCGTGTGTTTCTTTCAAACTGAGTATCTTTCTATCGTTTGAGTATGTTTACTATTGCACTTTGAGTATCTTTTCAATTCTCGTTTGAGTATCTTTCTGTAAGGCTTTCTGATGCGAGTTTCTATTGAATTTGAGAGTGTTTCTAGTGTGGGCGTGTGTTTCTTTCAAACTGAGTATCTTTCTATCGTTTGAGTATGTTTACTATTGCAATTTGAGAATCTTTTCAATCCTCGTTTGAGTATCTTTCTGAACGGCTTTCGATGCGAGTTTTTCTTGAATTTGAGAGTGTTTCCTGTGTGGGCGTGTGTTTCTTTCAAACTGAGTATCTTTCTATCGTTTGAGTATGTTTACTATTGTAATTTGAGTATCTTTTCAATCCTCGTTTGAGTATCTTTCTGAACGGCTTTCGATGCGAGTTTTTCTTGAATTTGAGAGTGTTTCCAGTGTGGGCGTGTGTTTCTTTCAAACCGAGTATCTTTCTATCGTTTGAGTATATTTACTATTGTAATTTGAGTATCTTTTCAATTCTCGTTTGAGTATCTTTCTGTAAGCATTTCTGATGCGAGTTTCTATTGAATTTGAGAGTGTTTCCTGTGTGGGCGTGTGTTTCTTTCAAACTGAGTATCTTTCTATCGTTTGAGTATGTTTACTATTGCACTTTGAGTATCTTTTCAATTCTAGTTTGAGTATCTTTCTGTAAGCCTTTCTGATGCGAGTTTCTATTGAATTTCAGAGTGTTTCTAGTGTGGGCGTGTGTTTCTTTCAAACTGAGTATCTTTCTATTGTTTGAGTATGTTTACTATTGTAATTTGAGTATCTTTTCAATTCTCGTTTGAGTATCTTTCTGTAAGCATTTCTGATGCGAGTTTCTATTGAATTTGAGAGTGTTTCCTGTGTGGCCGTGTGTTTCTTTCAAACTGAGTATCTTTCTATCGTTTGAGTATGTTTACTATTGCACTTTGAGTATCTTTTCAATTCTAGTTTGAGTATCTTTCTGTAAGCCTTTCTGATGCGAGTTTCTATTGAATTTCAGAGTGTTTCTAGTGTGGGCGTGTGTTTCTTTCAAACTGAGTATCTTTCTATCGTTTGAGTATATTTACTATTGCACTTTAAGTATCTTTTCAATCCTCGTTTGAGTATCTTTCCGAACGGCTTTCGATGCGAGTTTCTCTTGAATTTTGAGAGTGTTTCCAGTGTGGGCGTGTGTTTCTTTCAACCTGAGTATCATTCTATCGTTTGAGTATGTTTACAATTGCAATTTGAGTATCTTTTCAATTCTCGTTTGAGTATCTTTCTGAACGGCTTTCGATGCGAGTTTTTCTTGAATTTGAGAGTGTTTCCAATGTGGGCGTGTGTTTCTTTCAAACTGAGTATCTTTCTATCGTTTGAGTATGTTTACTATTGCACTTTGAGTATCTTTTCAATTCTCGTTTGAGTATCTTTCTGTAAGGCTTTCTGATGCGAGTTTCTATTGAATTTGAGAGTGTTTCTAGTGTGGGCGTGTGTTTCTTTCAAACTGAGTATCTTTCTATCGTTTGAGTATGTTTACTATTGCAATTTGAGAATCTTTTCAATCCTCGTTTGAAGATCTTTCTGAACGGCTTTCGATGCGAGTTTTTCTTGAATTTGAGAGTGTTTCCTGTGTGGGCGTGTGTTTCTTTCAAACTGAGTATCTTTCTATCGTTTGAGTATGTTTACTATTGCAATTTGAGTATCTTTTCAATCCTCGTTTGAGTATCTTTCTGAACGGCTTTCGATGCGAGTTTTTCTTGAATTTGAGAGTGTTTCCAGTGCGGGCGTGTGTTTTGTTTCAAACTGAGTATCTTTCTATCGTTTGAGTATGTTTACTATTGCACTTTGAGTATCTTTTCAATTCTCGTTTGAGTATCTTTCTGTAAGGCTTTCTGATGCGAGTTTCTATTGAATTTGAGAGTGTTTCCAGTGTGGGCGTGTGTTTCTTTCAAACTGAGTATCTTTCTATCGTTTGAGTATGTTTACTATTGCACTTTGAGTATCTTTTCAATTCTCGTTTGAGTATCTTTCTGTAAGGCTTTCTGATGCGAGTTTCTATTGAATTTGAGAGTGTTTCCTGTGTGGGCGTGTGTTTCTTTCAAACTGAGTATCTATCTATCGTTTGAGTATGTTTACTATTGCACTTTGAGTATCTTTTCAATTCTAGTTTGAGTATCTTTCTGTAAGCCTTTCTGATGCGAGTTTTTCTTGAATTTGAGAGTGTTTCCAATGTTGGCGTGTGTTTCTTTCAAACTGAGTATCTTTCTATCGTTTGAGTATGTTTACTATTGCACTTTGAGTATCTTTTCAATTCTCGTTTGAGTATCTTTCTGTAAGGCTTTCTGATGCGAGTTTCTATTGAATTTGAGAGTGTTTCTAGTGTGGGCGTGTGTTTCTTTCAAACTGAGTATCTTTCTATCGTTTGAGTATGTTTACTATTGCAATTTGAGAATCTTTTCAATCCTCGTTTGAGTATCTTTCTGAACGGCTTTCGATGCGAGTTTTTCTTGAATTTGAGAGTGTTTCCTGTGTGGGCGTGTGTTTCTTTCAAACTGAGTATCTTTCTATCGTTTGAGTATGTTTACTATTGTAATTTGAGTATCTTTTCAATCCTCGTTTGAGTATCTTTCTGAACGGCTTTCGATGCGAGTTTTTCTTGAATTTGAGAGTGTTTCCAGTGTGGGCGTGTGTTTCTTTCAAACCGAGTATCTTTCTATCGTTTGAGTATATTTACTATTGTAATTTGAGTATCTTTTCAATTCTCGTTTGAGTATCTTTCTGTAAGCATTTCTGATGCGAGTTTCTATTGAATTTGAGAGTGTTTCCTGTGTGGGCGTGTGTTTCTTTCAAACTGAGTATCTTTCTATCGTTTGAGTATGTTTACTATTGCACTTTGAGTATCTTTTCAATTCTAGTTTGAGTATCTTTCTGTAAGCCTTTCTGATGCGAGTTTCTATTGAATTTCAGAGTGTTTCTAGTGTGGGCGTGTGTTTCTTTCAAACTGAGTATCTTTCTATTGTTTGAGTATGTTTACTATTGTAATTTGAGTATCTTTTCAATTCTCGTTTGAGTATCTTTCTGTAAGCATTTCTGATGCGAGTTTCTATTGAATTTGAGAGTGTTTCCTGTGTGGCCGTGTGTTTCTTTCAAACTGAGTATCTTTCTATCGTTTGAGTATGTTTACTATTGCACTTTGAGTATCTTTTCAATTCTAGTTTGAGTATCTTTCTGTAAGCCTTTCTGATGCGAGTTTCTATTGAATTTCAGAGTGTTTCTAGTGTGGGCGTGTGTTTCTTTCAAACTGAGTATCTTTCTATCGTTTGAGTATATTTACTATTGCACTTTAAGTATCTTTTCAATCCTCGTTTGAGTATCTTTCCGAACGGCTTTCGATGCGAGTTTCTCTTGAATTTTGAGAGTGTTTCCAGTGTGGGCGTGTGTTTCTTTCAACCTGAGTATCATTCTATCGTTTGAGTATGTTTACAATTGCAATTTGAGTATCTTTTCAATTCTCGTTTGAGTATCTTTCTGAACGGCTTTCGATGCGAGTTTTTCTTGAATTTTAGAGTGTTTCCAGTGCGGGCGTGTGTTTCTTTCAAACTGAGTATCTTTCTATCGTTTGAGTATGTTTACTATTGCACTTTGAGTATCTTTTCAATTCTCGTTTGAGTATCTTTCTGTAAGGCTTTCTGATGCGAGTTTCTATTGAATTTGAGAGTGTTTCCAGTGTGGGCGTGTGTTTCTTTCAACCTGAGTATCTTTCTATCGTTTGAGTATATTTACTATTGCAATTTGAGTATCTTTTCAATTCTCGTTTGAGTATCTTTCTGTAAGCCTTTCTGATGCGAGTATCTATTGAATTTGAGAGTGTTTCCAGTGTGGGCGTGTGTTTCTTTCAAACTGAGTATCTTTCTATCGTTTGAGTATGTTTACTATTGCATTTTGAGTATCTTTTCAATTCTAGTTTGAGTATCTTTCTTTAAGCCTTTCTGATGCGAGTTTCTATTGAATTTGAGAGTGTTTCTAGTGTGGGCGTGTGTTTCTTTCAAACTGAGTATCTTTCTATCGTTTGAGTATATTTACTATTGCAATTTGAGTATCTTTTCAATTCTCGTTTGAGTATCTTTCTGAACGGCTTTCGATGCGAGTTTTTCTTGAATTTGAGAGTGTTTCCAGTGTGGGCGTGTGTTTCTTTCAAACTGAGTATCTTTCTATCGTTTGAGTATGTTTACTATTGCACTTTGAGTATCTTTTCAATCCTTGTTTGAGTATCATTCTGTAAGCCTTTCGGATGCGAGTTTTTCTTCAATTTGAGAGTGTTTCCAGTGTGGGCGTGTGTTTCTTCCAAACTGAGTATCTTTCTATCGTTTGAGTATGTTTACTATTGCACTTTGAGTATCTTTTCAATCCTCGTTTTATTATCTTTCTGAACGGCTTTCGATGCGAGTTTTTCTTGAATTTGAGAGTGTTTCCAGTGTGGGCGTGTGTTTCTTTCAAACTGAGTATCTTTCTATCGTTTGAGTATGTTTACTATTGCAATTTGAGTATCTTTTCAATCCTCGTTTTATTATCTTTCTGTAAGGCTTTCTGATGCGAGTTTCTATTGAATTTGAGAGTGTTTCTAGTGTGGGCGTGTGTTTCTTTCAAACTGAGTATCTTTCTATCGTTTGAGTATGTTTACTATTGCAATTTGAGTATCTTTTCAATCCTCGTTTGAGTATCTTTCTGAACGGCTTTCGATGCGAGTTTTTCTTGAATTTGAGAGTGTTTCCAATGTGGGCGTGTGTTTCTTTCAAACTGAGTATCTTTCTATCGTTTGAGTATGTTTACAATTGCAATTTGAGTATCTTTTCAATTCTCGTTTGAGTATCTTTCTGTAAGGCTTTCTGATGCGAGTTTCTATTGAATTTGAGAGTGTTTCTAGTGTGGGCCTGTGTTTCTTTCAAACTGAGTATCTTTCTATCGTTTGAGTATGTTTACTATTGCAATTTGAGTATCTTTTCAATCCTCGTTTGAGTATCTTTCTGAACGGCTTTCGATGCGAGTTTTTCTTGAATTTGAGAGTGTTTCCAGTGTGGGCGTGTGTTTCTTTCAAACTGAGTATCTTTCTATCGTTTGAGAATATTTACTATTGCAATTTGAGTATCTTTTCAATTCTCGTTTGAGTATCTTTCTGTAAGCATTTCTGATGCGAGTTTCTATTGAATTTGAGAGTGTTTCCTGTGTGGGCGTGTGTTTCTTTCAAACTGAGTATCTTTCTATCGTTTGAGTATGTTTACTATTGCACTTTGAGTATCTTTTCAATTCTAGTTTGAGTATCTTTCTGTAAGCCTTTCTGATGCGAGTTTCTATTGAATTTGAGAGTGTTTCTAGTGTGGGCGTGTGTTTCTTTCAAACTGAGTATCTTTCTATCGTTTGAGTATGTTTACTTTTGTAATTTGAGTATATTTTCAATTCTCGTTTGAGTATCTTTGTGAACGGCTTTCGATGCGAGTTTTTCTTGAATTTGAGAATGTTTCCAGTGTGGGCGTGTGTTTTTTTCAAACTGAGTATCTTTCTATCGTTTGAGTATATTTACTATTGCACTTTCAGTATCTTTTCAATCCTCGTTTGAGTATCTTTCTGAACGGCTTTCGATGCTAGTTTCTCTTGAATTTTGAGAGTGTTTCCAGTGTGGGCGTGTGTTTCTTTCAACCTGAGTATCTTTCTATCGTTTGAGTATGTTTACAATTGCAATTTGAGTATCTTTTCAATGCTCGTTTGAGTATCTTTCTGAACGGCTTTCGATGCGAGTTTTTCTTGAATTTGAGAGTGTTTCCAGTGTGGGCGTGTGTTTCTTTCAAACTGAGTATCTTTCTATCGTTTGAGTATATTTACTATTGCAATTTGAGTATCTTTTCAATTCTCGTTTGAGTATCTTTCTGAACGGCTTTCGATGCGAGTTTTTCTTAAATTTGAGAATGTTTCCAGTGTGGGCGTGTGTTTCTTTCAAACTGAGTATCTTTCTATCGTTTGAGTATGTTTACTATTGCACTTTGAGTATCTTTTCAATCCTCGTTTGAGTATCTTTCTGAACGGCTTTCGATGCGAGTTTTTCTTGAATTTGAGAGTGTTTCCAGTGTGGGCGTGTGTTTCTTTCAAACTGAGTATCTTTCTATTGTTTGAGTATGTTTACTTTTGTAATTTGAGTATATTTTCAATCCTCGTTTGAGTATCTTTCTGAACGGCTTTCGATGCGAGTTTTTCTTGAATTTGAGAGTGTTTCCAATGTGGGCGTGTGTTTCTTTCAAACTGAGTATCTTTCTATCGTTTGAGTATGTTTACTATTGCACTTTGAGTATCTTTTCAATTCTAGTTTGAGTATCTTTCTGTAAGCCTTTCTGATGCGAGTTTCTATTGAATTTCAGAGTGTTTCTAGTGTGGGCGTGTGTTTCTTTCAAACTGAGTATCTTTCTATTGTTTGAGTATGTTTACTTTTGCAATTTGAGTATATTTTCAATCCTCGTTTGAGTATCTTTCTGAACGGCTTTCGATGCGAGTTTTTCTTGAATTTGAGAGTGTTTCCAGTGCGGGCGTGTGTTTTGTTTCAAACTGAGTATCTTTCTATCGTTTGAGTATGTTTACTATTGCACTTTGAGTATCTTTTCAATTCTCGTTTGAGTATCTTTCTGTAAGGCTTTCTGATGCGAGTTTCTATTGAATTTGAGAGTGTTTCCTGTGTGGGCGTGTGTTTCTTTCAAACTGAGTATCTTTCTATCGTTTGAGTATGTTTACTATTGCACTTTGAGTATCTTTTCAATTCTAGTTTGAGTATCTTTCTGTAAGCCTTTCTGATGCGAGTTTCTATTGAATTTCAGAGTGTTTCTAGTGTGGGCGTGTGTTTCTTTCAAACTGAGTATCTTTCTATTGTTTGAGTATGTTTACTTTTGCAATTTGAGTATATTTTCAATCCTCGTTTGAGTATCTTTCTGAACGGCTTTCGATGCGAGTTTTTCTTGAATTTGAGAGTGTTTCCAGTGTGGGCGTGTGTTTCTTTCAAACTGAGTATCTTTCTATCGTTTGAGTATATTTACTATTGCAATTTGAGTATCTTTTCAATTCTCGTTTGAGTATCTTTCTGAACGGCTTTCGATGCGAGTTTTTCTTAAATTTGAGAATGTTTCCAGTGTGGGCGTGTGTTTCTTTCAAACTGAGTATCTTTCTATCGTTTGAGTATGTTTACTATTGCACTTTGAGTATCTTTTCAATCCTCGTTTGAGTATCTTTCTGAACGGCTTTCGATGCGAGTTTTTCTTGAATTTGAGAGTGTTTCCAGTGTGGGCGTGTGTTTCTTTCAAACTGAGTATCTTTCTATTGTTTGAGTATGTTTACTTTTGTAATTTGAGTATATTTTCAATCCTCGTTTGAGTATCTTTCTGAACGGCTTTCGATGCGAGTTTTTCTTGAATTTGAGAGTGTTTCCAGTGCGGGCGTGTGTTTTGTTTCAAACTGAGTATCTTTCTATCGTTTGAGTATGTTTACTATTGCACTTTGAGTATCTTTTCAATTCTCGTTTGAGTATCTTTCTGTAAGGCTTTCTGATGCGAGTTTCTATTGAATTTGAGAGTGTTTCCTGTGTGGGCGTGTGTTTCTTTCAAACTGAGTATCTTTCTATCGTTTGAGTATGTTTACTATTGCAATTTGAGTATCTTTTCAATCCTCGTTTGAGTATCTTTCTGAACGGCTTTCGATGCGAGTTTTTCTTGAATTTGAGAGTGTTTCCAATGTGGGCGTGTGTTTCTTTCAAACTGAGTATCTTTCTATCGTTTGAGTATGTTTACTATTGCAATTTGAGTATCTTTTCAATCCTCGTTTGAGTATCTTTCTGAACGGCTTTCGATGCGAGTTTTTCTTGAATTTGAGAGTGTTTCCAGTGTGGGCGTGTGTTTCTTTCAAACTGAGTATCTTTCTATCGTTTGAGTATATTTACTATTGCAATTTGAGTATCTTTTCAATTCTCGTTTGAGTATCTTTCTGAACGGCTTTCGATGCGAGTTTTTCTTGAATTTGAGAATGTTTCCAGTGTGGGCGTGTGTTTCTTTCAAACTGAGTATCTTTCTATCGTTTGAGTATGTTTACTATTGCACTTTGAGTATCTTTTCAATCCTCGTTTGAGTATCTTTCTGAACGGCTTTCGATGCGAGTTTTTCTTGAATTTGAGAGTGTTTCCAGTGTGGGCGTGTGTTTCTTTCAAACTGAGTATCTTTCTATCGTTTGAGTATATTTACTATTACACTTTGAGTATCTTTTCAATTCTCGTTTGAGTATCTTTCTGTAAGCATTTCTGATGCGAGTTTCTATTGAATTTGAGAGTGTTTCCTGTGTGGGCGTGTGTTTCTTTCAAACTGAGTATCTTTCTATCGTTTGAGTATGTTTACTATTGCACTTTGAGTATCTTTTCAATTCTAGTTTGAGTATCTTTCTGTAAGCCTTTCTGATGCGAGTTTCTATTGAATTTCAGAGTGTTTCTAGTGTGGGCGTGTGTTTCTTTCAAACTGAGTATCTTTCTATTGTTTGAGTATGTTTACTATTGCAATTTGAGTATATTTTCAATTCTCGTTTGAGTATCTTTCTGAACGGCTTTCGATGCGAGTTTTTCTTGAATTTGAGAATGTTTCCAGTGTGGGCGTGTGTTTCTTTCAAACTGAGTATCTTTCTATCGTTTGAGTATATTTACTATTGCACTTTAAGTATCTTTTCAATCCTCGTTTGAGTATCTTTCTGAACGGCTTTCGATGCGAGTTTTTCTTGAATTTGAGAGTGTTTCCAATGTGGGCGTGTGTTTCTTTCAAACTGAGTATCTTTCTATCGTTTGAGTATGTTTACTATTGCACTTTGAGTATCTTTTCAATTCTCGTTTGAGTATCTTTCTGTAAGGCTTTCTGATGCGAGTTTCTATTGAATTTGAGAGTGTTTCTAGTGTGGGCGTGTGTTTCTTTCAAACTGAGTATCTTTCTATCGTTTGAGTATGTTTACTATTGCAATTTGAGAATCTTTTCAATCCTCGTTTGAAGATCTTTCTGAACGGCTTTCGATGCGAGTTTTTCTTGAATTTGAGAGTGTTTCCTGTGTGGGCGTGTGTTTCTTTCAAACTGAGTATCTTTCTATCGTTTGAGTATGTTTACTATTGCAATTTGAGTATCTTTTCAATCCTCGTTTGAGTATCTTTCTGAACGGCTTTCGATGCGAGTTTTTCTTGAATTTGAGAGTGTTTCCAGTGCGGGCGTGTGTTTTGTTTCAAACTGAGTATCTTTCTATCGTTTGAGTATGTTTACTATTGCACTTTGAGTATCTTTTCAATTCTCGTTTGAGTATCTTTCTGTAAGGCTTTCTGATGCGAGTTTCTATTGAATTTGAGAGTGTTTCCAGTGTGGGCGTGTGTTTCTTTCAAACTGAGTATCTTTCTATCGTTTGAGTATGTTTACTATTGCACTTTGAGTATCTTTTCAATTCTCGTTTGAGTATCTTTCTGTAAGGCTTTCTGATGCGAGTTTCTATTGAATTTGAGAGTGTTTCCTGTGTGGGCGTGTGTTTCTTTCAAACTGAGTATCTATCTATCGTTTGAGTATGTTTACTATTGCACTTTGAGTATCTTTTCAATTCTAGTTTGAGTATCTTTCTGTAAGCCTTTCTGATGCGAGTTTTTCTTGAATTTGAGAGTGTTTCCAATGTTGGCGTGTGTTTCTTTCAAACTGAGTATCTTTCTATCGTTTGAGTATGTTTACTATTGCACTTTGAGTATCTTTTCAATTCTCGTTTGAGTATCTTTCTGTAAGGCTTTCTGATGCGAGTTTCTATTGAATTTGAGAGTGTTTCTAGTGTGGGCGTGTGTTTCTTTCAAACTGAGTATCTTTCTATCGTTTGAGTATGTTTACTATTGCAATTTGAGAATCTTTTCAATCCTCGTTTGAGTATCTTTCTGAACGGCTTTCGATGCGAGTTTTTCTTGAATTTGAGAGTGTTTCCTGTGTGGGCGTGTGTTTCTTTCAAACTGAGTATCTTTCTATCGTTTGAGTATGTTTACTATTGTAATTTGAGTATCTTTTCAATCCTCGTTTGAGTATCTTTCTGAACGGCTTTCGATGCGAGTTTTTCTTGAATTTGAGAGTGTTTCCAGTGTGGGCGTGTGTTTCTTTCAAACCGAGTATCTTTCTATCGTTTGAGTATATTTACTATTGTAATTTGAGTATCTTTTCAATTCTCGTTTGAGTATCTTTCTGTAAGCATTTCTGATGCGAGTTTCTATTGAATTTGAGAGTGTTTCCTGTGTGGGCGTGTGTTTCTTTCAAACTGAGTATCTTTCTATCGTTTGAGTATGTTTACTATTGCACTTTGAGTATCTTTTCAATCCTCGTTTGAGTATCTTTCTGTAAGCCTTTCTGATGCGAGTTTCTATTGAATTTCAGAGTGTTTCTAGTGTGGGCGTGTGTTTCTTTCAAACTGAGTATCTTTCTATTGTTTGAGTATGTTTACTATTGTAATTTGAGTATCTTTTCAATTCTCGTTTGAGTATCTTTCTGTAAGCATTTCTGATGCGAGTTTCTATTGAATTTGAGAGTGTTTCCTGTGTGGCCGTGTGTTTCTTTCAAACTGAGTATCTTTCTATCGTTTGAGTATGTTTACTATTGCACTTTGAGTATCTTTTCAATTCTAGTTTGAGTATCTTTCTGTAAGCCTTTCTGATGCGAGTTTCTATTGAATTTCAGAGTGTTTCTAGTGTGGGCGTGTGTTTCTTTCAAACTGAGTATCTTTCTATCGTTTGAGTATATTTACTATTGCACTTTAAGTATCTTTTCAATCCTCGTTTGAGTATCTTTCCGAACGGCTTTCGATGCGAGTTTCTCTTGAATTTTGAGAGTGTTTCCAGTGTGGGCGTGTGTTTCTTTCAACCTGAGTATCATTCTATCGTTTGAGTATGTTTACAATTGCAATTTGAGTATCTTTTCAATTCTCGTTTGAGTATCTTTCTGAACGGCTTTCGATGCGAGTTTTTCTTGAATTTTAGAGTGTTTCCAGTGCGGGCGTGTGTTTCTTTCAAACTGAGTATCTTTCTATCGTTTGAGTATGTTTACTATTGCACTTTGAGTATCTTTTCAATTCTCGTTTGAGTATCTTTCTGTAAGGCTTTCTGATGCGAGTTTCTATTGATTTTGAGAGTGTTTCCAGTGTGGGCGTGTGTTTCTTTCAACCTGAGTATCTTTCTATCGTTTGAGTATATTTACTATTGCAATTTGAGTATCTTTTCAATTCTCGTTTGAGTATCTTTCTGTAAGCCTTTCTGATGCGAGTATCTATTGAATTTGAGAGTGTTTCCAGTGTGGGCGTGTGTTTCTTTCAAACTGAGTATCTTTCTATCGTTTGAGTATGTTTACTATTGCACTTTGAGTATCTTTTCAATTCTAGTTTGAGTATCTTTCTTTAAGCCTTTCTGATGCGAGTTTCTATTGAATTTGAGAGTGTTTCTAGTGTGGGCGTGTGTTTCTTTCAAACTGAGTATCTTTCTATCGTTTGAGTATATTTACTATTGCAATTTGAGTATCTTTTCAATTCTCGTTTGAGTATCTTTCTGAACGGCTTTCGATGCGAGTTTTTCTTGAATTTGAGAGTGTTTCCAGTGTGGGCGTGTGTTTCTTTCAAACTGAGTATCTTTCTATCGTTTGAGTATGTTTACTATTGCACTTTGAGTATCTTTTCAATCCTTGTTTGAGTATCATTCTGTAAGCCTTTCGGATGCGAGTTTTTCTTCAATTTGAGAGTGTTTCCAGTGTGGGCGTGTGTTTCTTCCAAACTGAGTATCTTTCTATCGTTTGAGTATGTTTACTATTGCACTTTGAGTATCTTTTCAATCCTCGTTTTATTATCTTTCTGAACGGCTTTCGATGCGAGTTTTTCTTGAATTTGAGAGTGTTTCCAGTGTGGGCGTGTGTTTCTTTCAAACTGAGTATCTTTCTATCGTTTGAGTATGTTTACTATTGCAATTTGAGTATCTTTTCAATCCTCGTTTTATTATCTTTCTGTAAGGCTTTCTGATGCGAGTTTCTATTGAATTTGAGAGTGTTTCTAGTGTGGGCGTGTGTTTCTTTCAAACTGAGTATCTTTCTATCGTTTGAGTATGTTTACTATTGCAATTTGAGTATCTTTTCAATCCTCGTTTGAGTATCTTTCTGAACGGCTTTCGATGCGAGTTTTTCTTGAATTTGAGAGTGTTTCCAATGTGGGCGTGTGTTTCTTTCAAACTGAGTATCTTTCTATCGTTTGAGTATGTTTACAATTGCAATTTGAGTATCTTTTCAATTCTCGTTTGAGTATCTTTCTGTAAGGCTTTCTGATGCGAGTTTCTATTGAATTTGAGAGTGTTTCTAGTGTGGGCCTGTGTTTCTTTCAAACTGAGTATCTTTCTATCGTTTGAGTATGTTTACTATTGCAATTTGAGTATCTTTTCAATCCTCGTTTGAGTATCTTTCTGAACGGCTTTCGATGCGAGTTTTTCTTGAATTTTGAGAGTGTTTCCAGTGTGGGCGTGTGTTTCTTTCAAACTGAGTATCTTTCTATCGTTTGAGAATATTTACTATTGCAATTTGAGTATCTTTTCAATTCTCGTTTGAGTATCTTTCTGTAAGCATTTCTGATGCGAGTTTCTATTGAATTTGAGAGTGTTTCCTGTGTGGGCGTGTGTTTCTTTCAAACTGAGTATCTTTCTATCGTTTGAGTATGTTTACTATTGCACTTTGGAGTATCTTTTCAATTCTAGTTTGAGTATCTTTCTGTAAGCCTTTCTGATGCGAGTTTCTATTGAATTTGAGAGTGTTTCTAGTGTGGGCGTGTGTTTCTTTCAAACTGAGTATCTTTCTATCGTTTGAGTATGTTTACTTTTGTAATTTGAGTATATTTTCAATTCTCGTTTGAGTATCTTTGTGAACGGCTTTCGTGCGAGTTTTTCTTGAATTTGAGAATGTTTCCAGTGTGGGCGTGTGTTTTTTTCAAACTGAGTATCTTTCTATCGTTTGAGTATATTTACTATTGCACTTTCAGTATCTTTCAATCCTCGTTTGAGTATCTTTCTGAACGGCTTTCGATGCTAGTTTCTCTTGAATTTTGAGAGTGTTTCCAGTGTGGGCGTGTGTTTCTTTCAACCTGAGTATCTTTCTATCGTTTGGTGTATGTTTACAATTGCAATTTGAGTATCTTTTCAATGCTCGTTTGAGTATCTTTCTGAACGGCTTTCGATGCGAGTTTTTCTTGAATTTGAGAGTGTTTCCAGTGTGGGCGTGTGTTTCTTTCAAACTGAGTATCTTTCTATCGTTTGAGTATATTTACTATTGCAATTTGAGGATCTTTTCAATTCTCGTTTGAGTATCTTTCTGTAAGCATTTCTGATGCGAGTTTCTATTGATTTGAGAGTGTTTCCTGTGTGGGCGTGTGTTTCTTTCAAACTGAGTATCTTTCTATCGTTTGAGTATGTTTACTATTGCACTTTGAGTATCTTTTCAATTCTAGTTTGAGTATCTTCCTGTAAGCCTTTCTGATGCGAGTTTCTATTGAATTTGAGAGTGTTTCTAGTGTGGGCGTGTGTTTCTTTCAAACTGAGTATCTTTCTATCGTTTGAGTATGTTTACTTTTGTACTTTGAGTATATTTTCAATTCTCGTTTGAGTATCTTTGTGAACGGCTTTCGATGCGAGTTTTTCTTGAATTTGAGAATGTTTCCAGTGTGGCGTGTGTTTTTTTCAACTGAGTATCTTTCTATCGTTTGAGTATATTTACTATTGCACTTTCAGTATCTTTTCAATCCTCGTTTGAGTATCTTTCTGAACGGCTTTCGATGCTAGTTTCTCTTGAATTTTGAGAGTGTTTCCAGTGTGGGCGTGTGTTTCTTTCAACCTGAGTATCTTTCTATCGGTTTGTGTATGTTTACAATTGCAATTTGAGTATCTTTTCAATGCTCGTTTGAGTATCTTTCTGAACGGCTTTCGATGCGAGTTTTTCTTGAATTTGAGAGTGTTTCCAGTGTGGGCGTGTGTTTCTTTCAAACTGAGTATCTTTCTATCGTTTGAGTATATTTACTATTGCAATTTGAGTATCTTTTCAATTCTCGTTTGAGTATCTTCTGTAAGCATTTCTGATGCGAGTTTCTATTGAATTTGAGAGTGTTTCCTGTGTGGGCGTGTGTTTCTTTCAAACTGAGTATCTTTCTATCGTTGAGTATGTTTACTATTGCACTTTGAGTATCTTTTCAATTCTAGTTTGAGTATCTTCCTGTACAGCCTTTCTGATGCGAGTTTCTATTGAATTTGAGAGTGTTTCTAGTGTGGGCGTGTGTTTCTTTCAACCTGAGTATCTTTCTATTGTTTGAGTATGTTTACTATTGTAATTTGAGTATCTTTTCAATTCTCGTTTGAGTATCTTTCTGTAAGCATTTCTGATGCGAGTTTCTATTGAATTTGAGAGTGTTTCCTGTGTGGGCGTGTGTTTCTTTCAAACTGAGTATCTTTCTATCGTTTGAGTATGTTTACTATTGCACTTTGAGTATCTTTTCAATTCTAGTTTGAGTATCTTCCTGTAAGCCTTTCTGATGCGAGTTTCTATTGAATTTGAGAGTGTTTCTAGTGTGGGCGTGTGTTTCTTTCAAACTGAGTATCTTTCTATCGTTTGAGTATGTTTACTATTGCAATTTGAGTATCTTTTCAATCCTCGTTTGAGTATCTTTCTGTAAGCCTTTCTGATGCGAGTTTCTATTGAATTTGAGAGTGTTTCCAGTGTGGGCGTGTGTTTGTTTCAAACTGAGTATCTTTCTATCATTTGAGTATGTTTACTATTGCACTTTGAGTATCTTTTCAATTCTCGTTTGAGTATCTTTCTGAACGGCTTTCGATGCGAGTTTTTCTTGAATTTGAAAGTGTTTCCAGTGTGGGCGTGTGTTTCTTTCAAACTGAGTATCTTTCTACCGTTTGAGTATGTTTACAATTGCAATTTGAGTATCTTTTCAATTCTCGGTTGAGTATCTTTCTGAACGGCTTTCGAATGCGAGTTTCTATTGAATTTTAGACTGTTTCCAATGTGGGCGTGTGTTTCTTTCAAACTGAGTATCTTTCTATCGTTTGAGTATGTTTACTATTGCAATTTGAGTATCTTTTCAATTCTCGTTTGAGTATCTTTCTGAACGGCTTTCGATGCGAGTTTTTCTTGAATTTGAGAGTATTTCCAGTGTGGGCGTGTGTTTCTTTCCAACTGAGTATTTTTCTATCGTTTGATATGTTTACAATTGCAATTTGAGTATCTTTTAAATTCTCGTCTGAGTATCTTTCTTTAAGGTTTTCTGATGCGAGTTTCTATTGAATTTTAGAGTATTTCCAGTGTGGACGTGTGTTTCTTTCCAACTGAGTATCTTTCTATCGTTTGAGTATGTTTACAATTGCAATTTGAGTATCTTTTCAATTCTCGTTTGAGTATCTTTCTGTAAGGTTTTCTGATGCGAGTTTCTATTGAATTTGAGAGTATTTCCAGTGTGGACATGTGTTTCTTTCCAACTGAGTATCTTTCTATCGTTTGAGTATGTTTACAATTGCAATTTGAGTATCTTTTCAATTCTCGTTTGAGTATCTTTCTGTAAGGTTTTCTGATACGAGTTTCTATTGAATTTTAGAGTGTTTCCAGTGTGGGCGTGTGTTTCTTTCAAACTGAGTATCTTTCTATCGTTTGAGTATGTTTACTATTGCACTTTGAGTATCTTTTCAATTCTCGTTTGAGTATCTTTCTGAACGGCTTTCGATGCGAGTTTTTCTTGAATTTGAAAGTGTTTCCAGTGTGGGCGTGTGTTTCTTTCAAACTGAGTATCTTTCTATCGTTTGAGTATGTTTACTATTGCAATTTGAGTATCTCTTCAATTCTCGTTTGAGTATCTTTCTGAACGGCTTTCGATGCGAGTTTTTCTTGAATTTGAGAGTGTTTCCAGTCTGGGCGTGTGTTTCTTTCAAACTGAGTATCTTTCTACCGTTTGAGTATGTTTACAATTCCAATTTGAGTATCTTTTCAATTCTCGGTTGAGTATCTTTCTGAACGGCTTTCGAATGCGAGTTTCTATTGAATTTTATACTGTTTCTTATGTGGGCGTGTGTTTCTTTCAAACTGAGTATCTTTCTATCGTTTGAGTATGTTTACTATTGCAATTTGAGTATCTTTTCAATTCTCGTTTGAGTATCTTTCTGAACGGCTTTCGATGCGAGTTTTTCTTGAATTTGAGAGTATTTCCAGTGTGGGCGTGTGTTTCTTTCCTACTGAGTATTTTTCTATCGTTTCAGTATGTTTACAATTGCAATTTGACTATCTTTTCAACTCTCGTTTGAGTATCTTTCTGTAAGGTTTTCTGATGCGAGTTTCTATTGAATTTTAGAGTATTTCCAGTATGGGCGTGTGTTTCTTTCCAACTGACTATCTTTTCAATTCTCGGTTGAGTATCTTTCTGAACGGCTTTCGAATGCGAGTTTCTATTGAATTTTAGACTGTTTCCAATATGGGCGTGTGTTTCTTTCAAACTGAGTATCTTTCTATCGTTTGAGTATGTTTACTATTGCAATTTGAGTATCTTTTCAATTCTCGTTTGAGTATCTTTCTGAACGGCTTTCGATGCGAGTTTTTCTTGAATTTGAGAGTGTTTCCAGTGTGGGCGTGTGTTTCTTTCAAACTGAGTATCTTTCTACCGTTTGAGTATGTTTACTATTGCACTTTGAGTATCTTTTCAATTCTCGTTTGAGTATCTTTCTGTAAGCCTTTCTGATGCGAGTTTCTATTGAATTTGAGAGTGTTTCCAGTGTGGGCGTGTGTTTGTTTCAAACTGAGTATCTTTCTATCGTTTGAGTATGTTTACTATTACAATTTGAGTATCTTTTGAATCCTCGTTTGAGTATCTTTCTGAACGGCTTTCGATGCGAGTTTTTCTTGAATTTTAGGAGTGTTTCCAGTGTGGGCGTGTGTTTCTCTCAAACTGAGTATCTTTCTATCGTTTGAGTATGTTTACTATTGCACTTTGAGTATCTTTTCAATTCTCGTTTGAGTATCTTTCTGTAAGCCTTTCTGATGCGAGTTTCTATTGAATTTGAGAGTGTTTCCAGTGTGGGCGTGTGTTTCTTTCAAACTGAGTATCTTTCTATCGTTTGAGTATGGTTACTATTGCACTTTGAGTATTTTTTCAATTCTCGTGTGAGTATCTTTCTGTAAGCCTTTCTGATGCGAGTTTCTTTTGAATTTGAGAGTGTTTCCAGTGTGGGCGTGTGTTTCTTTCAAACTGAGTATCTTTCTATCGTTTGAGTATGTTTACTATTGCACTTTGAGTATCTTTTCAATTCTCGTCTGAGTATCTTTCTGTAAGGTTTTCTGATGCGAGTTTCTATTGAATTTTAGAGTATTTCCAGTGTGGACATGTGTTTCTTTCCAACTGAGTATCTTTCTATCGTTTGAGTATGTTTACAATTGCACTTTGAGTATCTTTTCAATTCTCGTTTGAGTATCTTTCTGTAAGCCTTTCTGATGCGAGTTTCTATTGAATTTGAGAGTGTTTCCAGTGTGGGCGTGTGTTTCTTTCAAACTGAGTATCTTTCTACCAGTTTGAGTATGTTTACAATTGCAATTTGAGTATCTTTTCAATTCTCGTCTGAGTATCTTTCTGTAAGGTTTTCTGATGCGAGTTTCTATTGAATTTTAGAGTATTTCCAGTGTGGACATGTGTTTCTTTCCAACTGAGTTCTTTCTATCGTTTGAGTATGTTTACAATTGCAATTTGAGTATCTTTTCAATTCTCGTTTGAGTATCTTTCTGTAAGGTTTTCTGATACGAGTATCTATTGAATTTTAGAGTGTTTCCAGTGTGGGCGTGTGTTTCTTTCAAACTGAGTATCTTTCTATCGTTTGAGTATGTTTACTATTGCACTTTGAGTATCTTTTCATTCTCGTTTGAGTATCTTTCTGAACGGCTTTCGATGCGAGTTTTTCTTGAATTTGAAAGTGTTTCCAGTGTGGGCGTGTGTTTCTTTCAAACTGAGTATCTTTCTACCGTTTGAGTATGTTTACAATTGCAATTTGAGTATCTTTTCAATTCTCGTCTGAGTATCTTTCTGTAAGGTTTTCTGATGCGAGTTTCTATTGAATTTTAGAGTATTTCCAGTGTGGACATGTGTTTCTTTCCAACTGAGTATCTTTCTATCGTTTGAGTATGTTTACAATTGCACTTTGAGTATCTTTTCAATTCTCGTTTGAGTATCTTTCTGTAAGCCTTTCTGATGCGAGTTTCTATTGAATTTGAGAGTGTTTCCAGTGTGGGCGTGTGTTTCTTTCAAACTGAGTATCTTTCTATCGTTTGAGTATGTTTACTATTGCACTTTGAGTATCTTTTCAATTCTCGTTTGAGTATCTTTCTGAACGGCTTTCGATGCGAGTTTTTCTTGAATTTGAAAGTGTTTCCAGTGTGGGCGTGTGTTTATTTCAAACTGAGTATCTTTCTACCGTTTGAGTATGTTTACAATTGCAATTTGAGTATCTTTTCAATTCTCGTCTGAGTATCTTTCTGTAAGGTTTTCTGATGCGAGTTTCTATTGAATTTTAGAGTATTTCCAGTGTGGGCATGTGTTTCTTTCCAACTGAGTATCTTTCTATCGTTTGAGTATGTTTACAATTGCAATTTGAGTATCTTTTCAATTCTCGTTTGAGTATCTTTCTGTAAGGTTTTCTGATGCGAGTTTCTATTAAATTTTAGAGTGTTTCCAGTATGGGCGTGTGTTTCTTACAAAATGAGTATCTTTCTATCGTTTGAGTATGTTTACTATTGCAATTTGAGTATCTCTTCAATTCTCGTCTGAGTATCTTTCTGTAAGGTTTTCTGATGCGAGTTTCTATTGAATTTTAGAGTATTTCCAGTGTGGGCATGTGTTTCTTTCCAACTGAGTATCTTTCTATCGTTTGAGTATGTTTACAATTGCAATTTGAGTATCTTTTCAATGCTCGTTTGAGTATCTTTCTGAACGGCTTTCGATGCGAGTTTTTCTTGAATTTGAGAGTGTTTCCAGTCTGGGCGTGTGTTTCTTTCAAACTGAGTATCTTTCTACCGTTTAAGTATGTTTACAATTGCAATTTGAGTATCTTTTCAATTCTCGGTTGAGTATCTTTCTGAACGGCTTTCGAATGCGAGTTTCTATTGAATTTTATACTGTTTCCAATGTGGGCGTGTGTTTCTTTCAAACTGAGTATCTTTCTATCGTTTGAGTATGTTTACTATTGCAATTTGAGTATCTTTTCAATTCTCGTTTGAGTATCTTTCTGAACGGCTTTCGATGCGAGTTTTTCTTGAATTTGAGAGTATTTCCAGTGTGGGCGTGTGTTTCTTTCCAACTGAGTATTTTTCTATCGTTTGAGTATGTTTACAATTGCAATTTGAGTATCTTTTCAATTCTCGTTTGAGTATCTTTCTGTAAGGTTTTCTGATGCGAGTTTCTATTGAATTTTAGAGTATTTCCATTGTGGGCGTGTGTTTCTTTCCAACTGAGTATTTTTCTATCGTTTGAGTATGTTTACAATTGCAATTTGAGTATCTTTTCAATTCTCGTTTGAGTATCTTTCTGTAAGGTTTTCTGATGCGAGTTTCTATTGAATTTTAGAGTATTTCCAGTGTTGGCGTGTGCTTCTTTCCAACTGAGTATTTTTCTATCGTTTGAGTATGTTTACAATTGCAATTTGAGTATCTTTTCAATTCTCGTTTGAGTATCTTTCTGTAAGGATTTCTGATGCGAGTTTCTATTGAATTTTAGAGTGTTTCCAGTGTGGGCGTGTGTTTCTTTCAAACTGAGTATCTTTCTATCGTTTGAGTATGTTTACTATTGCAATTTGAGTATCTTTTCAATTCTCGTTTAAGTATCTTTCTGAACGGCTTTCGATGCGAGTTTTTCTTGAATTTGAGAGTCTTTCCAGTGTGGGCGTGTGTTTCTTTCAAACTGAGTATCTTTCTACCGTTTGAGTATGTTTACTATTGCACTTTGAGTATCTTTTCAATTCTCGTTTGAGTATCTTTCTGTAAGCCTTTCTGATGCGAGTTTCTATTGAATTTGAGAGTGTTTCCAGTGTGGGCGTGTGTTTGTTTCAAACTGAGTATCTTTCTATCGTTTGAGTATGTTTACTATTACAATTTGAGTATCTTTTCAATCCTCGTTTGAGTATCATTCTGAACGGCTTTCGATGCGAGTTTTTCTTGAATTTTAGAGTGTTTCCAGTGTGGGCGTGTGTTTCTCTCAAACTGGGTATTTTCTATCGTTTGAGTATGTTTACTATTGCACTTTGAGTATCTTTTAAATTCTCGTTTGAGTATCTTTCTGTAAGCCTTTCTGATGCGAGTTTTTCTTGAATTTGAGAGTGTTTCCAGTGTGGGCGTGTGTTTCTTTCAAACTGAGTATCTTTCTATCGTTTGAGTATGTTTACTATTGCAATTTGAGTATCTTTTCAATCCTCGTATGAGTATCTTTCTGAACGGCTTTCGATGCGAGTTTTTCTTGAATTTGAGAGTGTTTCCAGTGTGGGCGAGTGTTTCTCTCAAACTGAGTATCTTTCTATCGTTTGAGTATGTTTACTATTGCACTTTGAGAATCTTTTCAATTCTGGTTTGAGTATCTTTCTGTAAGGCTTTCTGATGCGACTTTCTATTGAATTTGAGAGTGTTTCCAGTGTGGGCGTGTGTTTCTTTCAAACTGAGTATCTTTCTATCGTTTGAGTATGTTTACTATTGCAATCTGAGTATCTTTCTGTAAGGCTTTCTGATGCGAGTTTCTATTGAATTTGAGAGTATTTCCAGTGTGGGCGTGTGTTTCTTTCAAACTGAGTATCTTTTTATCGTTTGAGTATGTTTACTATTGCAATCTGAGTATCTTTTCAATTCTCGTTTGAGTATCTTTCTGTAAGGCTTTCTAATGCGAGTTTCTATTGAATTTGAGAGTATTTCCAGTGTGCGCGTGTGTTTCTTTCAAACTGAGTATCTTTCTATCGTTTGAGTATGTTTACAATTGCAATTTGAGTATCTTTTCAATTCTCGTTTGAGTATCTTTCTGTAAGGATTTCTGATGCGAGTTTCTATTGAATTTTAGAGTGTTTCCAGTGTGGGCGTGTGTTTCTTTCAAACTGAGTATCTTTCTATCGTTTGAGTATGTTTACTATTGCAATTTGAGTATCTTTTCAATTCTCGTTTGAGTATCTTTCTGAACGGCTTTCGATGCGAGTTTTTCTTGAATTTGAGTCTTTCCAGTGTGGGCGTGTGTTTCTTTCAAACTGAGTATCTTTCTACCGTTTGAGTATGTTTACTATTGCACTTTGAGTATCTTTTCAATTCTCGTTTGAGTATCTTTCTGTAAGCCTTTCTGAAGCGAGTTTCTATTGAATTTTAGAGTGTTTCCAGTGTGGGCGTGTGTTTGTTTCAAACTGAGTATCTTTCTATCGTTTGAGTATGTTTACTATTACAATTTGAGTATCTTTTCAATCCTCGTTTGAGTATCTTTCTGAACGGCTTTCGATGCGAGTTTTTCTAGAATTTTAGAGTGTTTCCAGTGTGGGCGTGTGTTTCTCTCAAACTAAGTATCTTTCTATCGTTTGAGTATGTTTACTATTGCACTTTGAGAATCTTTTCAATTCTCGTTTGAGTATCTTTCTGTAAGGCTTTCTGATGCGAGTTTCTATTGAATTTGAGAGTGTTTCCAGTGTGGGCGTGTGTTTCTTTCAAACTGAGTATCTTTCTATCGTTTGAGTATGTTTACTATTGCACTTTGAGTATCTTTTCAATTCTCGTTTGAGTATCTTTCTGAACGGCTTTCGATGCGAGTTTTTCTTGAATTTGAGAGTGTTTCCAGTGTGGGCGTGTGTTTCTTTCAAACTGAGTATCTTTCTACCGTTTGAGTATGTTTACAATTGCAATTTGAGTATCTTTTCAATTCTTGGTTGAGTATCTTTCTGAACGGCTTTCGAATGCGAGTTTCTATTGAATTTTGGACTGTTTCCAATGTGGGCGTGTGTTTCTTTCAAACTGAGTATCTTTCTATCGTTTGAGTATGTTTACTATTGCAATTTGAGTATCTTTTCAATTCTCGTTTGAGTATCTTTCTGAACGGCTTTCGATGCGAGTTTTTCTTGAATTTGAGAGTGTTTCCAGTGTGGGCGTGTGTTTCTATCAAACTGAGTATCTTTCTATCGTTTGAGTATGTTTACTATTGCACTTTGAGTATCTTTTCAATTCTCGTTTGAGTATCTTTCTGTAAGCCTTTCTGATGCGAGTTTCTATTGAATTTGAGAGTGTTGCCAGTGTGGGCGTGTGTTTCTTTCAAACTGAGTATCTTTCTATCGTTTGAGTATGTTTACTATTGCACTTTGAGTATTTTTTCAATTCTCGTGTGAGTATCTTTCTGTATGCCTTTCTGATGCGAGTTTCTTTTGAATTTGAGAGTGTTTCCAGTGTGGGCGTGTGTTACTTTCAAACTGAGTATCTTTCTATCGTTTGAGTATGTTTACTATTGCACTTTGAGTATCTTTTCAATTCTCGTTTGAGTATCTTTCTGAACGGCTTTCGATGCGAGTTTTTCTTGAATTTGAGAGTGTTTCCAGTGTGGGCGTGTGTTTCTTTCAAACTGAGTATCTTTCTATCGTTTGAGTATGTTTACTATTGCACTTTGAGTATCTTTTCAATTCTCGTTTGAGTATCTTTCTATAAGCCTTTCTGACGCGAATTTCTATTGAATTTGAGATTGTTTCCAGTGTGGGCGTGTGTTACTTTCAGACTGAGTATCTTTCTATCGTTTGAGTATGTTTACTATTGCACTTTGAGTATCTTTTCAATTCTCGTTTGAGTATCTTTCTATAAGCCTTTCTGACGCGAATTTCTATTGAATTTGAGAGTGTTTCCAGTGTGGGCGTGTGTTACTTTCAAACTGAGTATCTTTCTATCGTTTGAGTATGTTTACTATTGCACTTTGAGTATCTTTTCAATTCTCGTTTGAGTATCTTTCTGAACGGCTTTCGATGCGAGTTTTTCTTGAATTTGAGAGTGTTTCCAGTGTGGGCGTGTGTTTCTTTCAAACTGTGTATCTTTCTACCGTTTGAGTATGTTTACTATTGCACTTTGCGTATCTTTTCAATTCTCGTTTGAGTATCTTTCTGAACGGCTTTCGATGCGAGTTTTTCTTGAATTTTATAGTGTTTCCAGTGTGGGCGTGTGTTTCTCTCAAACTGAGTATCTTTCTATCGTTTGAGTATGTTTACTATTGCACTTTGAGTATCTTTTCAATTCTCGTTTGAGTATCTTTCTGAACGGCTTTCGATGCGAGTTTTTCTTGAATTTGAGAGTGTTTCCAGTGTGGGCGTGTGTTTCTTTCAAACTGTGTATCTTTCTACCGTTTGAGTATGTTTACTATTGCACTTTGCGTATCCTTTCAATTCTCGTTTGAGTATCTTTCTGAACGGCTTTCAATGCGAGTTTTTCTTGAATTTGAGAGTATTTCCAGTGTGGGCGTGTGTTTCTTTCCAACTGAGTATCTTTCTATCGTTTGAGTATGTTTACTATTGCAATTTGAGTATCTTTTCAATTCTCGTTTGAGTATCTTTCTGTAAGCCTTTCTGATGCGAGTTTCTATTGAATTTGAGAGTGTTTCCAGTGTGGGCGTGTGTTTCTTTCAAACTGAGTATCTTTCTATCGTTTGAGTATGTTTACTATTGCAATTTGAGTATCTTTTCAATTCTCGTTTGAGTATCTTTCTGTAAGCCTTTCTGATGCGAGTTTCTATTGAATTTGAGAGTGTTGCTTGTGTGGGCGTGTGTTTCTTTCAAACTGAGTATCTTTCTATCGTTTGAGTATGTTTACTATTGCACTTTGAGTATTTTTTCAATTCTCGTGTGAGTATCTTTCTGTATGCCTTTCTGATGCGAGTTTCTATTGAATTTGAGAGTGTTGCCAGTGTGGGCGTGTGTTTCTTTCAAACTGAGTATCTTTCTATCGTTTGAGTATGTTTACTATTGCACTTTGAGTATTTTTTCAATTCTCGTGTGAGGATCTTTCTGTAAGCCTTTCTGATGCGAGTTTCTTTTGAATTTGAGATTGTTTCCAGTGTGGGCGTGTTTGACTTTCAGACTGAGTATCTTTCTATCGTTTGAGTATGTTTACTATTGCACTTTGAGTATCTTTTCAATTGTCGTTTGAGTATCTTTCTATAAGCCTTTCTGACGCGAGTTTCTATTGAATTTGAGAGTGTTTCCAGTGTGGGCGTGTGTTTCTTTCAAACTGAGTATCTTTCTATCGTTTGAGTATGTTTACTATTGCAATTTGAGTATCTTTTCAATTCTCGTTTGAGTAACTTTTTGAATGGCTTTCGATGCGAGTTTTTCTTGAATTTGAGAGTGTTTCCAGTGTGGGCGTGTGTTTCTTTCAAACTGAGTATCTTTCTATCATTTGAGTATGTTTACTATTGCACTTTGAGTATTTTTTCAATTCTCGTGTGAGTATCTTTCTGTAAGCCTTTCTGATGCGAGTTTCTTTTGAATTTGAGAGTGTTTCCACTGTGGGCGTGTGTTTCTTTCAAACTGAGTATCTTTCTATCGTTTGAGTATGTTTACTATTGCACTTTGAGTATTTTTTCAATTCTCGTGTGAGTATCTTTCTGTAAGCCTTTCTGATGCGAGTTTCTTTTGAATTTGAGAGTGTTTCCAGTGTGGGCGTGTGTTTCTTTCAACTGAGTATCTTTCTATCGTTTGAGTATGTTTACTATTGCAATTTTAGTATCTTTTCAATTCTCGTTTGAGTATCTTTCTGAACGGCTTTCGATGCAAGTTTTTCTTGAATTTGAGAGTGTTTCCAGTGTGGGCGTGTGTTTCTTTCAAACTGAGTATCTTTCTATCGTCTGAGTATGTTTACTATTGCACTTTGAGTATTTTTTCAATTCTCGTGTGAGTATCTTTCTGTAAGCCTTTCTGATGCGAGTTTCTTTTGAATTTGAGAGTGTTTCCAGTGTGGGCGTGTGTTTCTTTCAAACTGAGTATCTTTCTATCGTTTGAGTATGTTTACTATTGCAATTTGAGTATCTTTTCAATTCTCGTTTGAGTATCTTTCTGTAAGCCTTTCTGATGCGAGTTTCTATTGAATTTGAGAGTGTTTCCAGTGTGGGCGTGTGTTTCTTTCAAACTGAGTATCTTTCTATCGTTTGAGTATGTTTACTATTGCAATTTGAGTATCTTTTCAATTCGCGTTTGAGTATCATTCTGTAAGCCTTTCTGATGCGAGTTTCTATTGAATTTGAGAGTGTTTCCAGTGTGGGCGTGTGTTTCTTTCAAACTGAGTATCTTTCTATCGTTTGAGTATGTTTACTATTGCAATTTGAGTATCTTTTCAATTCTCGTTTGAGTAACTTTCTGAATGGCTTTCGATGCGAGTTTTTCTTGAATTTGAGAGTGTTTCCAGTGTGGGCGTGTGTTTCTTTCAAACTGAGTATCTTTCTATCGTTTGAGTATGTTTACTATTGCACTTTGAGTATTTTTTCAATTCTCGTGTGAGTATCTTTCTGTATGCCTTTCTGATGCGAGTTTCTTTTGAATTTGAGAGTGTTTCCAGTGTGGGCGTGTGTTACTTTCAAACTGAGTATCTTTCTATCGTTTGAGTATGTTTACTATTGCACTTTGAGTATCTTTTCAATTCTCGTTTGAGTATCTTTCTGAACGGCTTTCGATGCGAGTTTTTCTTGAATTTGAGAGTGTTTCCAGTGTGGGCGTGTGTTTCTTTCAAACTGAGTATCTTTCTATCGTTTGAGTATGTTTACTATTGCACTTTGAGTATCTTTTCAATTCTCGTTTGAGTATCTTTCTATAAGCCTTTCTGACGCGAATTTCTATTGAATTTGAGATTGTTTCCAGTGTGGGCGTGTGTTACTTTCAGACTGAGTATCTTTCTATCGTTTGAGTATGTTTACTATTGCACTTTGAGTATCTTTTCAATTCTCGTTTGAGTATCTTTCTATAAGCCTTTCTGACGCGAATTTCTATTGAATTTGAGAGTGTTTCCAGTGTGGGCGTGTGTTACTTTCAAACTGAGTATCTTTCTATCGTTTGAGTATGTTTACTATTGCACTTTGAGTATCTTTTCAATTCTCGTTTGAGTATCTTTCTGAACGGCTTTCGATGCGAGTTTTTCTTGAATTTGAGAGTGTTTCCAGTGTGGGCGTGTGTTTCTTTCAAACTGTGTATCTTTCTACCGTTTGAGTATGTTTACTATTGCACTTTGCGTATCTTTTCAATTCTCGTTTGAGTATCTTTCTGAACGGCTTTCAATGCGAGTTTTTCTTGAATTTGAGAGTATTTCCAGTGTGGGCGTGTGTTTCTTTCCAACTGAGTATCTTTCTATCGTTTGAGTATGTTTACTATTGCACTTTGAATATCTTTTCAATTCTCGTTTGAGTATCTTTCTGAACGGCTTTCGATGCGAGTTTTTCTTGAATTTGAGAGTGTTTCCAGTGTGGGCGTGTGTTTCTTTCAAACTGAGTATCTTTCTATCGTTTGAGTATGTTTACTATTGCACTTTGAGTATCTTTTCAATTCTCGTTTGAGTATCTTTCTATGAGCCTTTCTGACGCGAATTTCTATTGAATTTGAGATTGTTTCCAGTGTGGGCGTGTGTTACTTTCAGACTGAGTATCTTTCTATCGTTTGAGTATGTTTACTATTGCACTTTGAGTATCTTTTCAATTCTCGTTTGAGTATCTTTCTATAAGCCTTTCTAACGCGAATTTCTATTGAATTTGAGAGTGTTTCCAGTGTGGGCGTGTGTTACTTTCAAACTGAGTATCTTTCTATCGTTTGAGTATGTTTACTATTGCACTTTGAGTATCTTTTCAATTCTCGTTTGAGTATCTTTCTGAACGGCTTTCGATGCGAGTTTTTCTTGAATTTGAGAGTGTTTCCAGTGTGGGCGTGTGTTTCTTTCAAACTGTGTATCTTTCTACCGTTTGAGTATGTTTACTATTGCACTTTGCGTATCCTTTCAATTCTCGTTTGAGTATCTTTCTGAACGGCTTTCAATGCGAGTTTTTCTTGAATTTGAGAGTATTTCCAGTGTGGGCGTGTGTTTCTTTCCAACTGAGTATCTTTCTATCGTTTGAGTATGTTTACTATTGCAATTTGAGTATCTTTTCAATTCTCGTTTGAGTATCTTTCTGTAAGCCTTTCTGATGCGAGTTTCTATTGAATTTGAGAGTGTTGCCAGTGTGGGCGTGTGTTTCTTTCAAACTGAGTATCTTTCTATCGTTTGAGTATGTTTACTATTGCACTTTGAGTATTTTTTCAATTCTCGTGTGAGTATCTTTCTGTAAGCCTTTCTGATGCGAGTTTCTTTTGAATTTGAGAGTGTTTCCAGTGTGGGCGTGTGTTTCTTTCAAACTGAGTATCTTTCTATCGTTTGAGTATGTTTACTATTGCAATTTGAGTATCTTTTCAATTCTCGTTTGAGTATTCTCTGTAAGCCTTTCTGATGCGAGTTTCTTTTGAATTTGAGAGTGTTTCCAGTGTGGGCGTGTGTTTCTTTCAAACTGAGTATCTTTCTATCGTTTGAGTATGTTTACTATTGCAATTTGAGTATCTTTTCAATTCTCGTTTGAGTATCTTTCTGTAAGCCTTTCTGATGCGAGTTTCTATTGAATTTGAGAGTGTTGCCAGTGTGGGCGTGTGTTTCTTTCAAACTGAGTATCTTTCTATCGTTTGAGTATGTTTACTATTGCACTTTGAGTATTTTTTCAATTCTCGTGTGAGTATCTTTCTGTATGCCTTTCTGATGCGAGTTTCTATTGAATTTGAGAGTGTTGCCAGTGTGGGCGTGTGTTTCTTTCAAACTGAGTATCTTTCTATCGTTTGAGTATGTTTACTATTGCACTTTGAGTATTTTTTCAATTCTCGTGTGAGGATCTTTCTGTAAGCCTTTCTGATGCGAGTTTCTTTTGAATTTGAGATTGTTTCCAGTGTGGGCGTGTTTGACTTTCAGACTAAGTATCTTTCTATCGTTTGAGTATGTTTACTATTGCACTTTGAGTATCTTTTCAATTGTCGTTTGAGTATCTTTCTATAAGCCTTTCTGACGCGAGTTTCTATTGAATTTGAGAGTGTTTCCAGTGTGGGCGTGTGTTTCTTTCAAACTGAGTATCTTTCTATCGTTTGAGTATGTTTACTATTGCAATTTGAGTATCTTTTCAATTCTCGTTTGAGTAACTTTTTGAATGGCTTTCGATGCGAGTTTTTCTTGAATTTGAGAGTGTTTCCAGTGTGGGCGTGTGTTTCTTTCAAACTGAGTATCTTTCTATCATTTGAGTATGTTTACTATTGCACTTTGAGTATTTTTTCAATTCTCGTGTGAGTATCTTTCTGTAAGCCTTTCTGATGCGAGTTTCTTTTGAATTTGAGAGTGTTTCCACTGTGGGCGTGTGTTTCTTTCAAACTGAGTATCTTTCTATCGTTTGAGTATGTTTACTATTGCACTTTGAGTATTTTTTCAATTCTCGTGTGAGTATCTTTCTGTAAGCCTTTCTGATGCGAGTTTCTTTTGAATTTGAGAGTGTTTCCAGTGTGGGCGTGTGTTTCTTTCAAACTGAGTATCTTTCTATCGTTTGAGTATGTTTACTATTGCAATTTGAGTATCTTTTCAATTCTCGTTTGAGTATCTTTCTGAACGGCTTTCGATGCAAGTTTTTCTTGAATTTGAGAGTGTTTCCAGTGTGGGCGTGTGTTTCTTTCAAACTGAGTATCTTTCTATCGTCTGAGTATGTTTACTATTGCACTTTGAGTATTTTTTCAATTCTCGTGTGAGTATCTTTCTGTAAGCCTTTCTGATGCGAGTTTCTTTTGAATTTGAGAGTGTTTCCAGTGTGGGCGTGTGTTTCTTTCAAACTGAGTATCTTTCTATCGTTTGAGTATGTTTACTATTGCAATTTGAGTATCTTTTCAATTCTCGTTTGAGTATCTTTCTGTAAGCCTTTCTGATGCGAGTTTCTATTGAATTTGAGAGTGTTTCCAGTGTGGGCGTGTGTTTCTTTCAAACTGAGTATCTTTCTATCGTTTGAGTATGTTTACTATTGCAATTTGAGTATCTTTTCAATTCGCGTTTGAGTATCATTCTGTAAGCCTTTCTGATGCGAGTTTCTATTGAATTTGAGAGTGTTTCCAGTGTGGGCGTGTGTTTCTTTCAAACTGAGTATCTTTCTATCGTTTGAGTATGTTTACTATTGCAATTTGAGTATCTTTTCAATTCTCGTTTGAGTAACTTTCTGAATGGCTTTCGATGCGAGTTTTTCTTGAATTTGAGAGTGTTTCCAGTGTGGGCGTGTGTTTCTTTCAAACTGAGTATCTTTCTATCATTTGAGTATGTTTACTATTGCACTTTGAGTATTTTTTCAATTCTCGTGTGAGTATCTTTCTGTAAGCCTTTCTGATGCGAGTTTCTTTTGAATTTGAGAGTGTTTCCAGTGTGGGCGTGTGTTTCTTTCAAACTGAGTATCTTTCTATCGTTTGAGTATGTTTACTATTGCAATTTGAGTATCTTTTCAATTCTCGTTTGAGTATCTTTCTGAACGGCTTTCGATGCAAGTTTTTCTTGAATTTGAGAGTGTTTCCAGTGTGGGCGTGTGTTTCTTTCAAACTGAGTATCTTTCTATCGTCTGAGTATGTTTACTATTGCACTTTGAGTATTTTTTCAATTCTCGTGTGAGTATCTTTCTGTAAGCCTTTCTGATGCGAGTTTCTTTTGAATTTGAGAGTGTTTCCAGTGTGGGCGTGTGTTTCTTTCAAACTGAGTATCTTTCTATCGTTTGAGTATGTTTACTATTGCAATTTGAGTATCTTTTCAATTCTCGTTTGAGTATCTTTCTGTAAGCCTTTCTGATGCGAGTTTCTATTGAATTTGAGAGTGTTTCCAGTGTGGGCGTGTGTTTCTTTCAAACTGAGTATCTTTCTATCGTTTGAGTATGTTTACTATTGCAATTTGAGTATCTTTTCAATTCGCGTTTGAGTATCATTCTGTAAGCCTTTCTGATGCGAGTTTCTATTGAATTTGAGAGTGTTTCCAGTGTGGGCGTGTGTTTCTTTCAAACTGAGTATCTTTCTATCGTTTGAGTATGTTTACTATTGCAATTTGAGTATCTTTTCAATTCTCGTTTGAGTAACTTTCTGAATGGCTTTCGATGCGAGTTTTTCTTGAATTTGAGAGTGTTTCCAGTGTGGGCGTGTGTTTCTTTCAAACTGAGTATCTTTCTATCATTTGAGTATGTTTACTATTGCACTTTGAGTATTTTTTCAATTCTCGTGTGAGTATCTTTCTGTAAGCCTTTCTGATGCGAGTTTCTTTTGAATTTGAGAGTGTTTCCACTGTGGGCGTGTGTTTCTTTCAAACTGAGTATCTTTCTATCGTTTGAGTATGTTTACTATTGCAATTTGAGTATCTTTTCAATTCTCGTTTGAGTATCTTTCTGAACGGCTTTCGATGCGAGTTTTTCTTGAATTTGAGATTGTTTCCAGTGTGGGCGTGTGTTTCTTTCAAACTGAGTATCTTTCTATCGTTTGAGTATGTTTACTATTGCAATTTGAGTATCTTTTCAATTCTCGTTTTAGTATCTTTCTGAACGGCTTTCGATGCGAGTTTTTCTTGAATTTGAGAGTGTTTCCAGTGTGGGCGTGTGTTTCTTTCAAACTGAGTATCTTTCTATCGTTTGAGTATGTTTACTATTGCACTTTGAATATCTTTTCAATTCTCGTTTGAGTATCTTTCTGTAAGCCTTTCTGATGCGAGTTTTTATTGAATTTGAGAGTGTTTCCAGTGTGGGCGTGTGTTTCTTTCAAACTGAGTATCTTTCTATCGTTTGAGTATGTTTACTATAGCAATTTGAGTATCTTTTCAATTCTCGTTTGAGTATCTTTCTGTAAGCCTTTCTGATGCGAGTTTCTATTGAATTTGAGAGTGTTTCCAGTGTGGGCGTGTGTTTCTTTCAAACTGAGTATCTTTCTATCGTTTGAGTATGTTTACTATTGCACTTTGAGTATCTTTTCAATTGTCGTTTGAGTATCTTTATGAACGGCTTTCGATGCGAGTTTTTCTTGAATTTGAGAGTGTTTCCAGTGTGGGCGTGTGTTTTTTTCAAACTGAGTATCTTTCTATCGTTTGAGCATGTTTACTATTGCACTTTGAGTATCTTTTCAATTCTCGTTTGAGTATCTTTCTGTAAGCCTTTCTGATGCGAGTTTCTATTGAATTTGAGAGTGTTTCCAGTGTGGGCGTGTGTTTCTTTCAAACTGAGTATCTTTCTATCGTTTGAGTATGTTTACTATTGCACTTTGAGTATCTTTTCAATTCTCGTTTGAGTATCTTTCTGTAAGCCTTTCTGATGCGAGTTTCTATTGAATTTGAGAGTGTTTCCAGTGTGGGCGTGTGTTTCTTTCAAACTGAGTATCTTTCTATCGTTTGAGTATGTTTACTATTGCAATTTGAGTATCTTTTCAATTCGCGTTTGAGTATCATTCTGTAAGCCTTTCTGATGCGAGTTTCTATTGAATTTGAGAGTGTTTCCAGTGTGGGCGTGTGTTTCTTTCAAACTGAGTATCTTTCTATCGTTTGAGTATGTTTACTATTGCAATTTGAGTATCTTTTCAATTCTCGTTTGAGTAACTTTCTGAATGGCTTTCGATGCGAGTTTTTCTTGAATTTGAGAGTGTTTCCAGTGTGGGCGTGTGTTTCTTTCAAACTGAGTATCTTTCTATCGTTTGAGTATGTTTACTATTGCAATTTGAGTATCTTTTCAATTCTCGTTTCAGTATCTTTCTGAACGGCTTTCGATGCGAGTTTTTCTTGAATTTGAGAGTGTTTCCAGTGTGGGCGTGTGTTTCTTTCAAACTGAGTATCTTTCTATCGTTTGAGTATGTTTACTATTGCACTTTGAATATCTTTTCAATTCTCGTTTGAGTAACTTTCTGAATGGCTTTCGATGCGAGTTTTTATTGAATTTGAGAGTGTTTCCAGTGTGGGCGTGTGTTTCTTTCAAACTGAGTATCTTTCTATCGTTTGAGTATGTTTACTATAGCAATTTGAGTATCTTTTCAATTCTCGTTTGAGTATCTTTCTGTAAGCCTTTCTGATGCGAGTTTCTATTGAATTTGAGAGTGTTTCCAGTGTGGGCGTGTGTTTCTTTCAAACTGAGTATCTTTCTATCGTTTGAGTATGTTTACTATTGCACTTTGAGTATCTTTTCAATTCTCGTTTGAGTATCTTTCTGTAAGCCTTTCTGATGCGAGTTTCTATTGAATTTGAGAGTGTTTCCAGTGTGGGCGTGTGTTTCTTTCAAACTGAGTATCTTTCTATCGTTTGAGTATGTTTACTATTGCAATTTGAGTATCTTTTCAATTCGCGTTTGAGTATCATTCTGTAAGCCTTTCTGATGCGAGTTTATATTGAATGTGAGAGTGTTTCCAGTGTGGGCGTGTGTTTCTTTCAAACTGAGTATCTTTCTATCGTTTGAGTATGTTTACTATTGCAATTTGAGTATCTTTTCAATTCTCGTTTGAGTAACTTTCTGAATGGCTTTCGATGCGAGTTTTTCTTGAATTTGAGAGTGTTTCCAGTGTGGGCGTGTGTTTCTTTCAAACTGAGTATCTTTCTATCGTTTGAGTATGTTTACTATTGCACTTTGAATATCGTTTCAATTCTCGTTTGAGTATCTTTCTGTAAGCCTTTCTGATGCGAGTTTCTATTGAATTTGAGAGTGTTTTCAGTGTGGGCGTGTGTTTCTTTCAAACTGAGTATCTTTCTATCGTTTGAGTATGTTTACTATTGCAATTTGAGTATCTTTTCAATTCGCGTTTGAGTATCATTCTGTAAGCCTTTCTGATGCGAGTTTCTATTGAATTTGAGAGTGTTTCCAGTGTGGGCGTGTGTTTCTTTCAAACTGAGTATCTTTCTATCGTTTGAGTATGTTTACTATTGCAATTTGAGTATCTTTTCAATTCGCGTTTGAGTATCATTCTGTAAGCCTTTCTGATGCGAGTTTCTATTGAATTTGAGAGTGTTTCCAGTGTGGGCGTGTGTTTCTTTCAAACTGAGTATCTTTCTATCGTTTGAGTATGTTTACTATTGCAATTTGAGTATCTTTTCAATTCTCGTTTGAGTAACTTTCTGAATGGCTTTCGATGCGAGTTTTTCTTGAATTTGAGAGTGTTTCCAGTGTGGGCGTGTGTTTCTTTCAAACTGAGTATCTTTCTATCGTTTGAGTATGTTTACTATTGCAATTTGAGTATCTTTTCAATTCTCGTTTCAGTATCTTTCTGAACGGCTTTCGATGCGAGTTTTTCTTGAATTTGAGAGTGTTTCCAGTGTGGGCGTGTGTTTCTTTCAAACTGAGTATCTTTCTATCGTTTGAGTATGTTTACTATTGCACTTTGAATATCTTTTCAATTCTCGTTTGAGTATCATTCTGTAAGCCTTTCTGATGCGAGTTTCTATTGAATTTGAGAGTGTTTCCAGTGTGGGCGTGTGTTTCTTTCAAACTGAGTATCTTTCTATCGTTTGAGTATGTTTACTATTGCAATTTGAGTATCTTTTCAATTCTCGTTTGAGTAACTTTCTGAATGGCTTTCGATGCGAGTTTTTCTTGAATTTGAGAGTGTTTCCAGTGTGGGCGTGTGTTTCTTTCAAACTGAGTATCTTTCTATCGTTTGAGTATGTTTACTATTGCAATTTGAGTATCTTTTCAATTCTCGTTTCAGTATCTTTCTGAACGGCTTTCGATGCGAGTTTTTCTTGAATTTGAGAGTGTTTCCAGTGTGGGCGTGTGTTTCTTTCAAACTGAGTATCTTTCTATCGTTTGAGTATGTTTACTATTGCACTTTGAATATCTTTTCAATTCTCGTTTGAGTATCTTTCTGTAAGCCTTTCTGATGCGAGTTTTTATTGAATTTGAGAGTGTTTCCAGTGTGGGCGTGTGTTTCTTTCAAACTGAGTATCTTTCTATCGTTTGAGTATGTTTACTATAGCAATTTGAGTATCTTTTCAATTCTCGTTTGAGTATCTTTCTGTAAGGCTTTCTGATGCGAGTTTCTATTGAATTTGAGAGTGTTTCCAGTGTGGGCGTGTGTTTCTTTCAAACTGAGTATCTTTCTATCGTTTGAGTATGTTTACTATTGCACTTTGAGTATCTTTTCAATTCTCGTTTGAGTATCTTTCTGTAAGCCTTTCTGATGCGAGTTTCTATTGAATTTGAGAGTGTTTCCAGTGTGGGCGTGTGTTTCTTTCAAACTGAGTATCTTTCTATCGTTTGAGTATGTTTACTATTGCAATTTGAGTATCTTTTCAATTCGCGTTTGAGTATCATTCTGTAAGCCTTTCTGATGCGAGTTTCTATTGAATTTGAGAGTGTTTCCAGTGTGGGCGTGTGTTTCTTTCAAACTGAGTATCTTTCTATCGTTTGAGTATGTTTACTATTGCAATTTGAGTATCTTTTCAATTCTCGTTTGAGTAACTTTCTGAATGGCTTTCGATGCGAGTTTTTCTTGAATTTGAGAGTGTTTCCAGTGTGGGCGTGTGTTTCTTTCAAACTGAGTATCTTTCTATCGTTTGAGTATGTTTACTATTGCACTTTGAATATCGTTTCAATTCTCGTTTGAGTATCTTTCTGTAAGCCTTTCTGATGCGAGTTTCTATTGAATTTGAGAGTGTTTTCAGTGTGGGCGTGTGTTTCTTTCAAACTGAGTATCTTTCTATCGTTTGAGTATGTTTACTATTGCAATTTGAGTATCTTTTCAATTCGCGTTTGAGTATCATTCTGTAAGCCTTTCTGATGCGAGTTTCTATTGAATTTGAGAGTGTTTCCAATGTGGGCGTGTGTTTCTTTCAAACTGAGTATCTTTCTATCGTTTGAGTATGTTTACTATTGCAATTTGAGTATCTTTTCAATTCTCGTTTGAGTAACTTTCTGAATGGCTTTCGATGCGAGTTTTTCTTGAATTTGAGAGTGTTTCCAGTGTGGGCGTGTGTTTCTTTCAAACTGAGTATCTTTCTATCGTTTGAGTATGTTTACTATTGCACTTTGAATATCTTTTCAATTCTCGTTTGAGTATCTTTCTGTAAGCCTTTCTGATGCGTGTTTCTATTGAATTTGAGAGTGTTTCCAGTGTGGGCGTGTGTTTCTTTCAAACTGAGTATCTTTCTATCGTTTGAGTATGTTTACTATTGCACTTTGAGTATCTTTTCAATTCTCGTTTGAGTATCTTTCTGTAAGCCTTTCTGATGCGCGTTTCTATTGAATTTGAGAGTGTTTCCAGTGTGGGCGTGTGTTTCTTTCAAACTGAGTATCTTTCTATCGTTTGAGTATGTTTACTATTGCAATTTGAGTATCTTTTCAATTCGCGTTTGAGTATCATTCTGTAAGCCTTTCTGATGCGAGTTTTTCTTGAATTTGAGAGTGTTTCCAGTGTGGGCGTGTGTTTCTTTCAAACTGAGTATCTTTCTATCGTTTGAGTATGTTTACTATTGCAATTTGAGTATCTTTTCAATTCTCGTTTGAGTAACTTTCTGAATGGCTTTCGATGCGAGTTTTTCTTGAATTTGAGAGTGTTTCCAGTGTGGGCGTGTGTTTCTTTCAAACTGAGTATCTTTCTATCATTTGAGTATGTTTACTATTGCACTTTGAGTATTTTTTCAATTCTCGTGTGAGTATCTTTCTGTAAGCCTTTCTGATGCGAGTTTCTTTTGAATTTGAGAGTGTTTCCACTGTGGGCGTGTGTTTCTTTCAAACTGAGTATCTTTCTATCGTTTGAGCATGTTTACTATTGCAATTGGAGTATCTTTTCAATCCTCGTTTGAGTATCTTTCTGTAAGCCTTTCTGATGCGAGTTTCTATTGAATTTGAGAGTGTTTCCAGTGTGGGCGTGTGTTTCTTTCAAACTGAGTATCTTTCTATCGTTTGAGTATGTTTACTATTGCAATTTGAGTATCTTTTCAATTCTCGTTTGAGTAACTTTCTGAATGGCTTTCGATGCGAGTTTTTCTTGAATTTGAGAGTGTTTCCAGTGTGGGCGTGTGTTTCTTTCAAACTGAGTATCTTTCTATCGTTTGAGTATGTTTACTATTGCACTTTGAATATCTTTTCAATTCTCGTTTGAGTATCTTTCTGTAAGCCTTTCTGATGCGAGTTTCTATTGAATTTGAGAGTGTTTCAGTGTGGGCGTGTGTTTCTTTCAAACTGAGTATCTTTCTATCGTTTGAGTATGTTTACTATAGCAATTTGAGTATCTTTTCAATTCTCGTTTGAGTATCTTTCTGTAAGCCTTTCTGATGCGAGTTTCTATTGAATTTGAGAGTGTTTCCAGTGTGGGCGTGTGTTTCTTTCAAACTGAGTATCTTTCTATCGTTTGAGTATGTTTACTATTGCACTTTGAGTATCTTTTCAATTCTCGTTTGAGTATCTTTCTGTAAGCCTTTCTGATGCGAGTTTCTATTGAATTTGAGAGTGTTTCCAGTGTGGGCGTGTGTTTCTTTCAAACTGAGTATCTTTCTATCGTTTGAGTATGTTTACTATTGCAATTTGAGTATCTTTTCAATTCGCGTTCGGGTATCATTCTGTAAGCCTTTCTGATGCGAGTTTTTCTTGAATTTGAGAGTGTTTCCAGTGTGGGCGTGTGTTTCTTTCAAACTGAGTATCTTTCTATCGTTTGAGTATGTTTACTATTGCAATTTGAGTATCTTTTCAATTCTCGTTTGAGTAACTTTCTGAATGGCTTTCGATGCGAGTTTTTCTTGAATTTGAGAGTGTTTCCAGTGTGGGCGTGTGTTTCTTTCAAACTGAGTATCTTTCTATCATTTGAGTATGTTTACTATTGCACTTTGAGTATTTTTTCAATTCTCGTGTGAGTATCTTTCTGTAAGCCTTTCTGATGCGAGTTTCTTTTGAATTTGAGAGTGTTTCCACTGTGGGCGTGTGTTTCTTTCAAACTGAGTATCTTTCTATCGTTTGAGTATGTTTACTATTGCAATTTGAGTATCTTTTCAATTCTCGTTTGAGTATCTTTCTGTAAGCCTTTCTGATGCGAGTTTCTATTTAATTTGAGAGTGTTGCCAGTGTGGGCGTGTGTTTCTTTCAAACTTAGTATCTTTCTATCGTTTGAGTATGTTTACTATTGCAATTGGAGTATCTTTTCAATTCTCGTTTGAGTATCTTTCTGTAAGCCTTTCGATGCGAGTTTTTCTTGAATTTGAGAGTGTTTCCAGTGTGGGCGTGTGTTTCTTTCAAACTGAGTATCTTTCTATCGTTTGAGTATGTTTACTATTGCAATTTGAGTATCTTTTCAATTCTCGTTTGAGTATCTTTCTGTAAGCCTTTCTGATGCGAGTTTCTTTTGAATTTGAGAGTGTTTCCAGTGTGGGCGTGTGTTTCTTTCAAACTGAGTATCTTTCTATCGTTTGAGTATGTTTACTATTGCAATTTGAGTATCTTTTCAATTCTCGTTTGAGTATCTTTATGTAAGCCTTTCTGATGCGAGTTTCTATTGAATTTGAGAGTGTTGCCAGTGTGGGCGTGTGTTTCTTTCAAACTTAGTATCTTTCTATCGTTTGAGTATGTTTACTATTGCAATTGGAGTATCTTTTCAATTCTCGTTTGAGCATCTTTCTGTAAGCCTTTCTGATGCGAGTTTCTATTGAATTTGAGAGTGTTTCCAGTGTGGGCGTGTGTTTCTTTCAAACTGAGTATCTTTCTATCGTTTGAGTATGTTTACTATTGCAATTTGAGTATCTTTTCAATTCTAGTTTGAGTATCTTTCTGAACGGCTTTCGATGCGAGTTTTTCTTGAATTTGAGAGTGTTTCCAGTGTGGGCGTGTGTTTCTTTCAAACTGAGTATCTTTCTATCGTTTGAGTATGTTTACTATTGCAATTTGAGTATCTTTTCAATTCTCGTTTGAGTATCTTTCTGTAAGGCTTTCTGATGCGAGTTTCTATTGAATTTGAGAGTGTTTCCAGTGTGGGCGTGTGTATCTTTCAAACTGAGTATCTTTCTATCGTTGGAGTATGTTTACTATTGTACTTTGAGTATCTTTTAAATTCTCATTTGAGTATCATTCTGTAAGCCTTTCTGATGCGAGTTTTTCTTGAATTTGAGAGTGTTTCCAGTGTGGGCGTGTGTTTTTTTCAAACTGAGTATCTTTCTATCGTTTGAGTATGTTTACTATTGCAATTTGAGTATCTTTTCAATTGTCGTTTGAGTATCTTTATGAACGGCTTTCGATGCGAGTTTTTCTTGAATTTGAGAGTGTTTCCAGTGTGGGCGTGTGTTTTTTTTCAAACTGAGTATCTTTCTATCGTTTGAGCATGTTTACTATTGCACTTTGAGTATCTTTTCAATTCTCGTTTGAGTATCTTTCTGTAAGCCTTTCTGATGCGAGCTTCTATTGAATTTGAGAGTGTTTCCAGTGTGGGCGTGTGTTTCTTTCAAACTGAGTATCTTTCGATCGTTTGAGTATGTTTACTATTGCAATTTGAGTATCTTTTCAATTGTCGTTTGAGTATCTTTATGAACGGCTTTCGATGCGAGTTTTTCTTGAATTTGAGAGTGTTTCCAGTGTGGGCGTGTGTTTCTTTCAAACTGAGTATCTTTCTATCGTTTGAGTATGTTTACTATTGCAATTTGAGTATCTTTTCAATTCGCGTTTGAGTATCTTTCTGAACGGCTTTCGATGCAAGTTTTTCTTGAATTTGAGAGTGTTTCCAGTGTGGGCGTGTGTTTCTTTCAAACTGAGTATCTTTCTATCGTCTGAGTATGTTTACTATTGCACTTTGAGTATTTTTTCAATTCTCGTGTGAGTATCTTTCTGTAAGCCTTTCTGATGCGAGTTTCTTTTGAATTTGAGAGTGTTTCCAGTGTGGGCGTGTGTTTATTTCAAACTGAGTATCTTTCTATCGTTTGAGTATGTTTACTATTGCAATTTGAGTATCTTTTCAATTCTCGTTTGAGTATCTTTCTGTAAGCCTTTCTGATGCGAGTTTCTATTGAATTTGAGAGTGTTTCCAGTGTGGGCGTGTGTTTCTTTCAAACTGAGTATCTTTCTATCGTTTGAGTATGTTTACTATTGCAATTTGAGTATCTTTTCAATTCGCGTTTGAGTATCATTCTGTAAGCCTTTCTGATGCGAGTTTCTATTGAATTTGAGAGTGTTTCCAGTGTGGGCGTGTGTTTCTTTCAAACTGAGTATCTTTCTATCGTTTGAGTATGTTTACTATTGCAATTTGAGTATCTTTTCAATTCTAGTTTGAGTATCTTTCTGAACGGCTTTCGATGCGAGTTTTTCTTGAATTTGAGAGTGTTTCCAGTGTGGGCGTGTGTTTCTTTCAAACTGAGTATCTTTCTATCGTTTGAGTATGTTTACTATTGCAATTTGAGTATCTTTTCAATTCTCGTTTGAGTATCTTTCTGTAAGGCTTTCTGATGCGAGTTTCTATTGAATTTGAGAGTGTTTCCAGTGTGGGCGTGTGTATCTTTCAAACTGAGTATCTTTCTATCGTTGGAGTATGTTTACTATTGTACTTTGAGTATCTTTTAAATTCTCATTTGAGTATCATTCTGTAAGCCTTTCTGATGCGAGTTTTTCTTGAATTTGAGAGTGTTTCCAGTGTGGGCGTGTGTTTTTTTCAAACTGAGTATCTTTCTATCGTTTGAGTATGTTTACTATTGCAATTTGAGTATCTTTTCAATTGTCGTTTGAGTATCTTTATGAACGGCTTTCGATGCGAGTTTTTCTTGAATTTGAGAGTGTTTCCAGTGTGGGCGTGTGTTTTTTTCAAACTGAGTATCTTTCTATCGTTTGAGCATGTTTACTATTGCACTTTGAGTATCTTTTCAATTCTCGTTTGAGTATCTTTCTGTAAGCCTTTCTGATGCGAGCTTCTATTGAATTTGAGAGTGTTTCCAGTGTGGGCGTGTGTTTCTTTCAAACTGAGTATCTTTCGATCGTTTGAGTATGTTTACTATTGCAATTTGAGTATCTTTTCAATTGTCGTTTGAGTATCTTTATGAACGGCTTTCGATGCGAGTTTTTCTTGAATTTGAGAGTGTTTCCAGTGTGGGCGTGTGTTTCTTTCAAACTGAGTATCTTTCTATCGTTTGAGTATGTTTACTATTGCAATTTGAGTATCTTTTCAATTCTCGTTTGAGTATCTTTCTGAACGGCTTTCGATGCAAGTTTTTCTTGAATTTGAGAGTGTTTCCAGTGTGGGCGTGTGTTTCTTTCAAACTGAGTATCTTTCTATCGTCTGAGTATGTTTACTATTGCACTTTGAGTATTTTTTCAATTCTCGTGTGAGTATCTTTCTGTAAGCCTTTCTGATGCGAGTTTCTTTTGAATTTGAGAGTGTTTCCAGTGTGGGCGTGTGTTTATTTCAAACTGAGTATCTTTCTATCGTTTGAGTATGTTTACTATTGCAATTTGAGTATCTTTTCAATTCTCGTTTGAGTATCTTTCTGTAAGCCTTTCTGATGCGAGTTTCTATTGAATTTGAGAGTGTTTCCAGTGTGGGCGTGTGTTTCTTTCAAACTGAGTATCTTTCTATCGTTTGAGTATGTTTACTATTGCAATTTGAGTATCTTTTCAATTCGCGTTTGAGTATCATTCTGTAAGCCTTTCTGATGCGAGTTTCTATTGAATTTGAGAGTGTTTCCAGTGTGGGCGTGTGTTTCTTTCAAACTGAGTATCTTTCTATCGTTTGAGTATGTTTACTATTGCAATTTGAGTATCTTTTCAATTCTCGTTTGAGTAACTTTCTGAATGGCTTTCGATGCGAGTTTTTCTTGAATTTGAGAGTGTTTCCAGTGTGGGCGTGTGTTTCTTTCAAACTGAGTATCTTTCTATCGTTTGAGTATGTTTACTATTGTACTTTGAGTATCTTTTCAATTCTCGTTTAAGTATCATTCTGTAAGCCTTTCTGATGCGAGTTTTTCTTGAATTTGAGAGTGTTTCCAGTGTGGGCGTGTGTTTTTTTCAAACTGAGTATCTTTCTATCGTTTAAGTATGTTTACTATTGCAATTTGAGTATCTTTTCAATTGTCGTTTGAGTATCTTTATGAACGGCTTTCGATGCGAGTTTTTCTTGAATTTGAGAGTGTTTCCAGTGTGGGCGTGTGTTTCTTTCAAACTGAGTATCTTTCTATCGTTTGAGTATGTTTACTATTGCACTTTGAGTATTTTTTCAATTCTCGTGTGAGTATCTTTCTGTAAGCCTTTCTGATGCGAGTTTCTTTTGAATTTGAGAGTGTTTCCAGTGTGGGCTTGTGTTTCTTTCAAACTGAGTATCTTTCTCTCGTTTGAGTATGTTTACTATTGCAATTTGAGTATCTTTTCAATTCTCGTTTGAGTATCTTTCTGTAAGCCTTTCTGATGCGAGTTTCTATTGAATTTGAGAGTGTTTCCAGTGTGGGCGTGTGTTTCTTTCAAACTGAGTATCTTTCTATCGTTTGAGTATGTTTACTATTGCAATTTGAGTATCTTTTCAATTCTAGTTTGAGTATCTTTCTGAACGGCTTTCGATGCGAGTTTTTCTTGAATTTGAGAGTGTTTCCAGTGTGGGCGTGTGTTTCTTTCAAACTGAGTATCTTTCTATCGTTTGAGTATGTTTACTATTGCAATTTGAGTATCTTTTCAATTCTTGTTTGAGTATCTTTCTGTAAGCCTTTCTGATGCGAGTTTTTATTGAATTTGAGAGTGTTTCCAGTGTGGGCGTGTGTTTCTTTCAAACTGAGTATCTTTCTATCGTTTGAGTATGTTTACTATAGCAATTTGAGTATCTTTTCAATTCTCGTTTGAGTATCTTTCTGTAAGCCTTTCTGATGCGAGTTTCTATTGAATTTGAGAGTGTTTCCAGTGTGGGCGTGTGTTTCTTTCAAACTGAGTATCTTTCTATCGTTTGAGTATGTTTACTATTGCACTTTGAGTATCTTTTCAATTCTCGTTTGAGTATCTTTCTGTAAGCCTTTCTGATGCGAGTTTCTATTGAATTTGAGAGTGTTTCCAGTGTGGGCGTGTGTTTCTTTCAAACTGAGTATCTTTCTATCGTTTGAGTATGTTTACTATTGCAATTTGAGTATCTTTTCAATTCTCGTTTGAGTATCTTTCTGTAAGCCTTTCTGATGCGAGTTTCTATTGAATTTGAGAGTGTTTCCAGTGTGGGCGTGTGTTTCTTTCAAACTGAGTATCTTTCTATCGTTGGAGTATGTTTACTATTGTACTTTGAGTATCTTTTCAATTCTCGTTTAAGTATCATTCTGCAAGCCTTTCTGATGCGAGTTTTTCTTGAATTTGAGAGTGTTTCCAGTGTGGGCGTGTGTTTTTTTCAAACTGAGTATCTTTCTATCGTTTAAGTATGTTTACTATTGCAATTTGAGTATATTTTCAATTGTCGTTTGAGTATCTTTATGAACGGCTTTCGATGCGAGTTTTTCTTGAATTTGAGAGTGTTTCCAGTGTGGGCGTGTGTTTCTTTCAAACTGAGTATCTTTCTATCGTTTGAGTATGTTTACTATTGCAATTTGAGTATCTTTTCAATTCTCGTTTGAGTATCATTCTGTAAGCCTTTCTGAAGCGAGTTTTTCTTGAATTTGAGAGTGTTTCTAGTGTGGGCGTGTGTTTCTTTCAAACTGAGTATCTTTCTATCGTTTGAGTATGTTTACTATTGCAATTTGAGTATCTTTTCAATCCTCATTTGAGTATCTTTCTGAACGGCTTTCGATGCGAGTTTTTCTTGAATTTGAGAGTGTTTCCAGTGTGGGCGTGTGTTTCTTTCAAACTGAGTATCTTTCTATCGTTTGAGTATGTTTACTATTGCACTTTAAGTATTTTTTCAATTCTCGTGTGAGTATCTTTCTGTAAGCCTTTCTGATGCGAGTTTCTTTTGAATTTGAGAGTGTTTCCAGTGTGGGCGTGTGTTTCTTTCAAACTGAGTATCTTTCTATCGTTTGACTATGTTTACTATTGCAATTTGAGTATCTTTTCAATTCTCGTTTGAGTATCTTTCTGTAAGCCTTTCTGATGCGAGTTTCTATTGAATTTGAGAGTGTTTCCAGTGTGGGCGTGTGTTTCTTTCAAACTGAGTATCTTTCTATCGTTTGAGTATGTTTACTATTGCAATTTGAGTATCTTTTCAATTCTCGTTTGAGTAACTTTCTGAACGGCTTTCGATGCGAGTTTTTCTTGAATTTGAGAGTGTTTCCAGTGTGGGCGTGTGTTTCTTTCAAACTGAGTATCTTTCTATCGTTTGAGTATGTTTACTATTGCACTTTGAGTATTTTTTCAATTCTCGCGTGAGTATCTTTCTGTAAGCCTTTCTGATGCGAGTTTCTTTTGAATTTGAGAGTGTTTCCAGTGTGGGCGTGTGTTTCTTTCAAACAGAGTATCTTTCTATCGTTTGAGTATGTTTACTATTGCAAATTGAGTATCTTTTCAATTCTCGTTTGAGTATCTTTCTGTAAGGCTTTCTGATGCGAGTTTCTATTGAATTTGAGAGTGTTTCTAGTGTGGGCGTGTGTTTCTTTCAAACTGAGTATCTTTCTATCGTTGGAGTATGTTTACTATTGTACATTGAGTATCTTTTCAATTCTCGTTTGAGTATCATTCTGTAAGCCTTTCTGATGCGAGTTTTTCTTGAATTTGAGAGTTTTTCCAGTGTGGGCGTGTGTTTTTTTCAAACTGAGTATCTTTCTATCGTTTGAGTATGTTTACTATTGCAATTTGAGTATCTTTTCAATTGTCGTTTGAGTATCTTTATGAACGGCTTTCGATGCGAGTTTTTCTTGAATTTGAGAGTGTTTCCAGTGTGTGCGTGTGTTTCTTTCAAACTGAGTATCTTTCTATCGTTTGAGCATGTTTACTATTGGACTTTGAGTATCTTTTCAATTCTCGTTTGAGTATCTTTCTGTAAGCCTTTCTGATGCGAGTTTCTATTGAATTTGAGAGTGTTTCTCGTGTGGGCGTGTGTTTCTTTCAAACTGAGTATCTTTCTATCGTTTGAGTATGTTTACTATTGCAATTTGAGTATCTTTTCAATTCTCGTTTCAGTATCTTTCTGAACGGCTTTCGATGCTAGTTTTTCTTGAATTTGAGAGTGTTTCCAGTGTGGGCGTGTGTTTCTTTCAAACTGAGTATCTTTCTATCGTTTGAGTATGTTTACTATTGCACTTTGAGTATTTTTTCAATTCTCGTGTGAGTATCTTTCTGTAAGCCCTTCTGATGCGAGTTTCTTTTGAATTTGAGAGTGTTTCCAGTGTGGGCGTGTGTTTCTTTCAAACTGAGTATCTTTCTATCGTTTGAGTATGTTTACTATTGCAATTTCAGTATCTTTTCAATTCTCGTTTGAGTATCTTTCTGTAAGCCTTTCTGATGCGAGTTTCTATTGAATTTGAGAGTGTTTCCCGTGTGGGCGTGTGTTTCTTTCAAACTGAGTATCTTTCTATCGTTTGAGTATGTTTACTATTGCAATTTCAGTATCTTTTCAATTCTCGTTTGAGTATCTTTCTGTAAGCCTTTCTGATGCGAGTTTCTATTGAATTTGAGAGTGTTTCCCGTGTGGGCGTGTGTTTCTTTCAAACTGAGTATCTTTCTATCGTTTGAGTATGTTTACTATTGCAATTTGAGTATCTTTTCAATTCTCGTTTGAGTATCTTTCTGTAAGCCTTTCTGATGCGAGTTTCTATTGAATTTGAGAGTGTTTCCCGTGTGGGCGTGTGTTTCTTTCAAACTGAGTATCTTTCTATCGTTTGAGTATGTTTACTATTGCAATTTGAGTATTTTTTCAATTCTCGTTTGAGTATCTTTCTGAACGGCTTTCGATGCGAGTTTTTCTTGAATTTGAGAGTGTTTCCAGTGTGGGCGTGTGTTTCTTTCAAACTGAGAATCTTTCTATCGTTTGAGTATGTTTACTATTGCACTTTGAGTATTTTTTCAATTCTTGTGTGAGTATCTTTCTGTAAGCCTTTCTGATGCGAGTTTCTATTGAATTTGAGAGTGTTTCCAGTGTGGGCGTCTGTTTCTTTCAAACTGAGTATCTTTCTCTCGTTTGAGTATGTTTACTATTGCAATTTGAGTATCTTTTCAATTCTCGTTTGAGTATCTTTCTGTAAGCCTTTCTGATGCGAGTTTCTATTGAATTTGAGAGTGTTTCCAGTGTGGGCGTGTGTTTCTTTCAAACTGAGTATCTTTCTATCGTTTGAGTATGTTTACTATTGCAATTTGAGTATCTTTTCAATTCTCGTTTGAGTATCTTTCTGAACGGCTTTCGATGCGAGTTTTTCTTGAATTTGAGAGTGTTTCCAGTGTGGGCGTGTGTTTCTTTCAAACTGAGTATCTTTCTATCGTTTGAGTATGTTTACTATTGCAATTTGAGTATCTTTTCAATTCTCGTTTGAGTACCTTTCTGAACGGCTTTCGATGCGAGTTTTTCTTGAATTTGAGAGTGTTTCCAGTGTGGGCGTGTGTTATTTTCAAACTGAGTATCTTTCTATCGTTTGAGTATGTTTACTATTGCACTTTGAGTATTTTTTCAATTCTCGTGTGACTATCTTTCTGTAAGCCTTTCTGATGCGAGTTTCTATTGAATTTTAGAGTGTTTCCAGTGTGGGCGTGTGTTTCTTTCAAACTGAGTATCTTTCTATCGTTTGAGTATGTTTACAATTGCAATTTGAGTATCTTTTCAATTCTCGTTTGAGTATCTTTCCGTAAGGCTTTCTGATGCGAGTTTCTATTGAATTTTAGAGTGTTTCCAGTGTGGGCGTGTGTATCTTTCAAACTGAGTATCTTTCTATCGTTGGAGTATGTTTACTATTGTACTTTGAGTATCTTTTCAATTCACGTTTGAGTATCATTCTGTAAGCCTTTCTGATGCGAGTTTTTCTTGAATTTGAGAGTATTTCCAGTGTGGGCGTGTGTTTTTTTCAAACTGAGTATCTTTCTATCGTTTGAGTATGTTTACTATTGCAATTTGAGTATCTTTTCAATTGTCGTTTGAGTATCTTTATGAACGGCTTTCGATGCGAGTTTTTCTTGAATTTGAGAGTGTTTCCAGTGTGGGCGTGTGTTTCTTTCAAACTGAGTATCTTTCTATCGTTTGAGAATGTTTACTATTGCACTTTGAGTATCTTTTCAATTCTCGTTTGAGTATCTTTCTGAACGGCTTTCGATGCGAGTTTCTATTGAATTTTAGAGTGTTTCCAGTGTGGGCGTGTGTTTCTTTCAAACTGAGTATCTTTCTATCGTTTGAGTATGTTTACTATTGCAATTTGAGTATCTTTTCAATTCTCGTTTCAGTATCTTTCTGAACGGCTTTCGATGCTAGTTTTTCTTGAATTTGAGAGTGTTTCCAGTGTGGGCGTGTGTTTCTTTCAAACTGAGTATCTTTCTATCGTTTGAGTATGTTTACTATTGCACTTTGAGTATTTTTTCAATTCTCGTGTGAGTATCTTTCTGTAAGCCTTTCTGATGCGAGTTTCTTTTGAATTTGAGAGTGTTTCCAGTGTGGGCGTGTGTTTCTTTCAAACTGAGTATCTTTCTATCGTTTGAGTATGTTTACTATTGCAATTTCAGTATCTTTTCAATTCTCGTTTGAGTATCTTTCTGTAAGCCTTTCTGATGCGAGTTTCTATTGAATTTGAGAGTGTTTCCCGTGTGGGCGTGTGTTTCTTTCAAACTGAGTATCTTTCTATCGTTTGAGTATGTTTACTATTGCAATTTCAGTATCTTTTCAATTCTCGTTTGAGTATCTTTCTGTAAGCCTTTCTGATGCGAGTTTCTATTGAATTTGAGAGTGTTTCCCGTGTGGGCGTGTGTTTCTTTCAAACTGAGTATCTTTCTATCGTTTGAGTATGTTTACTATTGCAATTTGAGTATCTTTTCAATTCTCGTTTGAGTATCTTTCTGTAAGCCTTTCTGATGCGAGTTTCTATTGAATTTGAGAGTGTTTCCCGTGTGGGCGTGTGTTTCTTTCAAACTGAGTATCTTTCTATCGTTTGAGTATGTTTACTATTGCAATTTGAGTATTTTTTCAATTCTCGTTTGAGTATCTTTCTGAACGGCTTTCGATGCGAGTTTTTCTTGAATTTGAGAGTGTTTCCAGTGTGGGCGTGTGTTTCTTTCAAACTGAGAATCTTTCTATCGTTTGAGTATGTTTACTATTGCACTTTGAGTATTTTTTCAATTCTTGTGTGAGTATCTTTCTGTAAGCCTTTCTGATGCGAGTTTCTATTGAATTTGAGAGTGTTTCCAGTGTGGGCGTCTGTTTCTTTCAAACTGAGTATCTTTCTCTCGTTTGAGTATGTTTACTATTGCAATTTGAGTATCTTTTCAATTCTCGTTTGAGTATCTTTCTGTAAGCCTTTCTGATGCGAGTTTCTATTGAATTTGAGAGTGTTTCCAGTGTGGGCGTGTGTTTCTTTCAAACTGAGTATCTTTCTATCGTTTGAGTATGTTTACTATTGCAATTTGAGTATCTTTTCAATTCTCGTTTGAGTATCTTTCTGAACGGCTTTCGATGCGAGTTTTTCTTGAATTTGAGAGTGTTTCCAGTGTGGGCGTGTGTTTCTTTCAAACTGAGTATCTTTCTATCGTTTGAGTATGTTTACTATTGCAATTTGAGTATCTTTTCAATTCTCGTTTGAGTACCTTTCTGAACGGCTTTCGATGCGAGTTTTTCTTGAATTTGAGAGTGTTTCCAGTGTGGGCGTGTGTTATTTTCAAACTGAGTATCTTTCTATCGTTTGAGTATGTTTACTATTGCACTTTGAGTATTTTTTCAATTCTCGTGTGACTATCTTTCTGTAAGCCTTTCTGATGCGAGTTTCTTTTGAATTTTAGAGTGTTTCCAGTGTGGGCGTGTGTTTCTTTCAAACTGAGTATCTTTCTATCGTTTGAGTATGTTTACAATTGCAATTTGAGTATCTTTTCAATTCTCGTTTGAGTATCTTTCTGTAAGGCTTTCTGATGCGAGTTTCTATTGAATTTGAGAGTGTTTCCAGTGTGGGCGTGTGTATCTTTCAAACTGAGTATCTTTCTATCGTTGGAGTATGTTTACTATTGTACTTTGAGTATCTTTTCAATTCACGTTTGAGTATCATTCTGTAAGCCTTTCTGATGCGAGTTTTTCTTGAATTTGAGAGTATTTCCAGTGTGGGCGTGTGTTTTTTTCAAACTGAGTATCTTTCTATCGTTTGAGTATGTTTACTATTGCAATTTGAGTATCTTTTCAATTGTCGTTTGAGTATCTTTATGAACGGCTTTCGATGCGAGTTTTTCTTGAATTTGAGAGTGTTTCCAGTGTGGGCGTGTGTTTCTTTCAAACTGAGTATCTTTCTATCGTTTGAGAATGTTTACTATTGCACTTTGAGTATCTTTTCAATTCTCGTTTGAGTATCTTTCTGAACGGCTTTCGATGCGAGTTTCTATTGAATTTTAGAGTGTTTCCAGTGTGGGCGTGTGTTTCTTTCAAACTGAGTATCTTTCTATCGTTTGAGTACGTTTACTATTGCAATTTGAGTATCTTTTCAATTGTCGTTTGAGTATCTTTATGAACGGCTTTCGATGCGAGTTTTTCTTGAATTTGAGAGTGTTTCCAGTGTGTGCGTGTGTTTCTTTCAAACTGAGTATCTTTCTATCGTTTGAGCATGTTTACTATTGGACTTTGAGTATCTTTTCAATTCGCGTTTGAGTATCATTCTGTAAGCCTTTCTGATGCGAGTTTTTCTTGAATTTGAGAGTGTTTCCAGTGTGGGCATGTGTTTCTTTCAAACTGAGTATCTTTCTATCATTTGAGTATGTTTACTATTGCAATTTGAGTATCTTTTCAATTCTCGTTTGAGTAACTTTCTGAACGGCTTTCGATGCTAGTCTTTCTTGAATTTGAGAGTGTTTCCAGTGTGGGCGTGTGTTTCTTTCAAACTGAGTATCTTTCTATCGTTTGAGTATGTTTACTATTGCACTTTGAGTATTTTTTCAATTCTCGTGTGAGTATCTTTCTGTAAGCCTTTCTGATGCGAGTTTCTTTTGAATTTGAGAGTGTTTCCAGTGTGGGCGTGTGTTTCTTTCAAACTGAGTATCTTTCTATCGTTTGAGTATGTTTACTATTGCAATTTCAGTATCTTTTCAATTCTCGTTTGAGTATCTTTCTGTAAGCCTTTCTGATGCGAGTTTCTATTGAATTTGAGAGTGTTTCCCGTGTGGGCGTGTGTTTCTTTCAAACTGAGTATCTTTCTATCGTTTGAGTATGTTTACTATTGCAATTTGAGTATCTTTTCAATTCTCGTTTGAGTATCTTTCTGTAAGCCTTTCTGATGCGAGTTTCTATTGAATTTGAGAGTGTTTCCCGTGTGGGCGTGTGTTTCTTTCAAACTGAGTATCTTTCTATCGTTTGAGTATGTTTACTATTGCAATTTGAGTATTTTTTCAATTCTCGTTTGAGTATCTTTCTGAACGGCTTTCGATGCGAGTTTTTCTTGAATTTGAGAGTGTTTCCAGTGTGGGCGTGTGTTTCTTTCAAACTGAGTATCTTTCTATCGTTTGAGTATGTTTACTATTGCAATTTGAGTATCTTTTCAATTCTCGTTTGAGTACCTTTCTGAACGGCTTTCGATGCGAGTTTTTCTTGAATTTGAGAGTGTTTCCAGTGTGGGCGTGTGTTTCTTTCAAACTGAGAATCTTTCTATCGTTTGAGTATGTTTACTATTGCACTTTGAGTATTTTTTCAATTCTTGTGTCAGTATCTTTCTGTAAGCCTTTCTGATGCGAGTTTCTTTTGAATTTGAGAGTGTTTCCAGTGTGGGCGTCTGTTTCTTTCAAACTGAGTATTTTTCTCTCGTTTGAGTATGTTTACTATTGCAATTTGAGTATCTTTTCAATTCTCGTTTGAGTATCTTTCTGTAAGCCTTTCTGATGCGAGTTTCTATTGAATTTGAGAGTGTTTCCAGTGTGGGCGTGTGTTTCTTTCAAACTGAGTATCTTTCTCTCGTTTGAGTATGTTTACTATTGCAATTTGAGTATCTTTTCAATTCTCGTTTGAGTATCTTTCTGTAAGCCTTTCTGATGCGAGTTTCTATTGAATTTGAGAGTGTTTCCAGTGTGGGCGTGTGTTTCTTTCAAACTGAGTATCTTTCTATCGTTTGAGTATGTTTACTATTGCAATTTGAGTATCTTTTCAATTCTCGTTTGAGTATCTTTCTGAACGGCTTTCGATGCGAGTTTTTCTTGAATTTGAGAGTGTTTCCAGTGTGGGCGTGTGTTTCTTTCAAACTGAGTATCTTTCTATCGTTTGAGTATGTTTACTATTGCAATTTGAGTATCTTTTCAATTCTCGTTTGAGTACCTTTCTGAACGGCTTTCGATGCGAGTTTTTCTTGAATTTGAGAGTGTTTCCAGTGTGGGCGTGTGTTTCTTTCAAACTGAGAATCTTTCTATCGTTTGAGTATGTTTACTATTGCACTTTGAGTATTTTTTCAATTCTTGTGTGAGTATCTTTCTGTAAGCCTTTCTGATGCGAGTTTCTTTTGAATTTGAGAGTGTTTCCAGTGTGGGCGTCTGTTTCTTTCAAACTGAGTATTTTTCTCTCGTTTGAGTATGTTTACTATTGTAATTTGAGTATCTTTTCAATTCTCGTTTGAGTATCTTTCTGTAAGCCTTTCTGATGCGAGTTTCTATTGAATTTGAGAGTGTTTCCAGTGTGGGCGTGTGTTTCTTTCAAACTGAGTATCTTTCTCTCGTTTGAGTATGTTTACTATTGCAATTTGAGTATCTTTTCAATTCTCGTTTGAGTATCTTTCTGTAAGCCTTTCTGATGCGAGTTTCTATTGAATTTGAGAGTGTTTCCAGTGTGGGCGTGTGTTTCTTTCAAACTGAGTATCTTTCTATCGTTTGAGTATGTTTACTATTGCAATTTGAGTATCTTTTCAATTCTCGTTTGAGTATCTTTCTGAACGGCTTTCGATGCGAGTTTTTCTTGAATTTGAGAGTGTTTCCAGTGTGGGCGTGTGTTTCTTTCAAACTGAGTATCTTTCTATCGTTTGAGTATGTTTACTATTGCAATTTGAGTATCTTTTCAATTCTCGTTTGAGTACCTTTCTGAACGGCTTTCGATGCGAGTTTTTCTTGAATTTGAGAGTGTTTCCAGTGTGGGCGTGTGTTTCTTTCAAACTGAGAATCTTTCTATCGTTTGAGTATGTTTACTATTGCACTTTGAGTATTTTTTCAATTCTTGTGTGAGTATCTTTCTGTAAGCCTTTCTGATGCGAGTTTCTTTTGAATTTGAGAGTGTTTCCAGTGTGGGCGTCTGTTTCTTTCAAACTGAGTATTTTTCTCTCGTTTGAGTATGTTTACTATTGCAATTTGAGTATCTTTTCAATTCTCGTTTGAGTATCTTTCTGTAAGCCTTTCTGATGCGAGTTTCTATTGAATTTGAGAGTGTTTCCAGTGTGGGCGTGTGTTTCTTTCAAACTGAGTATCTTTCTCTCGTTTGAGTATGTTTACTATTGCAATTTGAGTATCTTTTCAATTCTCGTTTGAGTATCTTTCTGTAAGCCTTTCTGATGCGAGTTTCTATTGAATTTGAGAGTGTTTCCAGTGTGGGCGTGTGTTTCTTTCAAACTGAGTATCTTTCTATCGTTTGAGTATGTTTACTATTGCAATTTGAGTATCTTTTCAATTCTCGTTTGAGTATCTTTCTGAACGGCTTTCGATGCGAGTTTTTCTTGAATTTGAGAGTGTTTCCAGTGTGGGCGTGTGTTTCTTTCAAACTGAGTATCTTTCTATCGTTTGAGTATGTTTACTATTGCAATTTGAGTATCTTTTCAATTCTCGTTTGAGTACCTTTCTGAACGGCTTTCGATGCGAGTTTTTCTTGAATTTGAGAGTGTTTCCAGTGTGGGCGTGTGTTATTTTCAAACTGAGTATCTTTCTATCGTTTGAGTATGTTTACTATTGCACTTTGAGTATTTTTTCAATTCTCGTGTGACTATCTTTCTGTAAGCCTTTCTGATGCGAGTTTCTTTTGAATTTTAGAGTGTTTCCAGTGTGGGCGTGTGTTTCTTTCAAACTGAGTATCTTTCTATCGTTTGAGTATGTTTACAATTGCAATTTGAGTATCTTTTCAATTCTCGTTTGAGTATCTTTCTGTAAGGCTTTCTGATGCGAGTTTCTATTGAATTTGAGAGTGTTTCCAGTGTGGGCGTGTGTTTCTTTCAAACTGAGTATCTTTCTATCGTTGGAGTATGTTTACTATTGTACTTTGAGTATCTTTTCAATTCTCGTTTGAGTATCATTCTGTAAGCCTTTCTGATGCGAGTTTTTCTTGAATTTGAGAGTATTTCCAGTGTGGGCGTGTGTTTTTTTCAAACTGAGTATCTTTCTATCGTTTGAGTATGTTTACTATTGCAATTTGAGTATCTTTTCAATTGTCGTTTGAGTATCTTTATGAACGGCTTTCGATGCGAGTTTTTCTTGAATTTGAGAGTGTTTCCAGTGTGGGCGTGTGTTTCTTTCAAACTGAGTATCTTTCTATCGTTTGAGCATGTTTACTATTGGACTTTGAGTATCTTTTCAATTCTCGTTTGAGTATCTTTCTGTAAGCCTATCTGATGCGAGCTTCTATTGAATTTGAGAGTGTTTCCAGTGTGGGTGTGTGTTTCTTTCAAACTGAGTATCTTTCTATCGTTTGAGTATGTTTACTATTGCAATTTGAGTATCTTTTCAATTCGCGTTTGAGTATCATTCTGTAAGCCTTTCTGATGCGAGTTTTTCTTGAATTTGAGAGTGTTTCCAGTGTGGGCATGTGTTTCTTTCAAACTGAGTATCTTTCTATCATTTGAGTATGTTTACTATTGCAATTTGAGTATCTTTTCAATTCTCGTTTGAGTAACTTTCTGAACGGCTTTCGATGCTAGTTTTTCTTGAATTTGAGAGTGTTTCCAGTGTGGGCGTGTGTTTCTTTCAAACTGAGTATCTTTCTATCGTTTGAGTATGTTTACTATTGCACTTTGAGTATTTTTTCAATTCTCGTGTGACTATCTTTCTGTAAGCCTTTCTGATGCGAGTTTCTTTTGAATTTTAGAGTGTTTCCAGTGTGGGCGTGTGTTTCTTTCAAACTGAGTATCTTTCTATCGTTTGAGTATGTTTACAATTGCAATTTGAGTATCTTTTCAATTCTCGTTTGAGTATCTTTCTGTAAGGCTTTCTGATGCGAGTTTCTATTGAATTTGAGAGTGTTTCCAGTGTGGGCGTGTGTATCTTTCAAACTGAGTATCTTTCTATCGTTGGAGTATGTTTACTATTGTACTTTGAGTATCTTTTCAATTCACGTTTGAGTATCATTCTGTAAGCCTTTCTGATGCGAGTTTTTCTTGAATTTGAGAGTATTTCCAGTGTGGGCGTGTGTTTTTTTCAAACTGAGTATCTTTCTATCGTTTGAGTATGTTTACTATTGCAATTTGAGTATCTTTTCAATTGTCGTTTGAGTATCTTTCTGAACGGCTTTCGATGCGAGTTTTTCTTGAATTTGAGAGTGTTTCCAGTGTGGGCGTGTGTTTCTTTCAAACTGAGTATCTTTCTATCGTTTGAGCATGTTTACTATTGGACTTTGAGTATCTTTTCAATTCTCGTTTGAGTATCTTTCTGTAAGCCTTTCTGATGCGAGCTTCTATTGAATTTGAGAGTGTTTCCAGTGTGGGTGTGTGTTTCTTTCAAACTGAGTATCTTTCTATCGTTTGAGTATGTTTACTATTGCAATTTGAGTATCTTTTCAATTCGCGTTTGAGTATCATTCTGTAAGCCTTTCTGATGCGAGTTTTTCTTGAATTTGAGAGTGTTTCCAGTGTGGGCATGTGTTTCTTTCAAACTGAGTATCTTTCTATCATTTGAGTATGTTTACTATTGCAATTTGAGTATCTTTTCAATTCTCGTTTGAGTAACTTTCTGAACGGCTTTCGATGCTAGTTTTTCTTGAATTTGAGAGTGTTTCCAGTGTGGGCGTGTGTTTCTTTCAAACTGAGTATCTTTCTATCGTTTGAGTATGTTTACTATTGCACTTTGAGTATTTTTTCAATTCTCGTGTGAGTATCTTTCTGTAAGCCTTTCTGATGCGAGTTTCTTTTGAATTTGAGAGTGTTTCCAGTGTGGGCGTGTGTTTCTTTCAAACTGAGTATCTTTCTATCGTTTGAGTATGTTTACTATTGCAATTTGAGTATCTTTTCAATTCTCGTTTGAGTATCTTTCTGAACGGCTTTCGATGCGATTTCTATTGAATTTGAGAGTGTTTCCAGTGTGGGCGTGTGTATCTTTCAAACTGAGTATCTTTCTATCGTTGGAGTATGTTTACTATTGTACTTTGAGTATCTTTTCAATTCACGTTTGAGTATCATTCTGTAAGCCTTTCTGATGCGAGTTTTTCTTGAATTTGAGAGTATTTCCAGTGTGGGCGTGTGTTTTTTTCAAACTGAGTATCTTTCTATCGTTTGAGTATGTTTACTATTGCAATTTGAGTATCTTTTCAATTCTCGTTTGAGTATCTTTCTGAACGGCTTTCGATGCGAGTTTTTCTTGAATTTGAGAGTGTTTCCAGTGTGGGCGTGTGTTTCTTTCAAACTGAGTATCTTTCTATCGTTTGAGTATGTTTACTATTGCAATTTGAGTATCTTTTCAATTCTCGTTTGAGTACCTTTCTGAACGGCTTTCGATGCGAGTTTTTCTTGAATTTGAGAGTGTTTCCAGTGTGGGCGTGTGTTATTTTCAACTGAGTATCTTTCTATCGTTTGAGTATGTTTACTATTGCACTTTGAGTATTTTTTCAATTCTCGTGTGACTATCTTTCTGTAAGCCTTTCTGATGCGAGTTTCTTTTGAATTTTAGAGTGTTTCCAGTGTGGGCGTGTGTTTCTTTCAAACTGAGTATCTTTCTATCGTTTGAGTATGTTTACAATTGCAATTTGAGTATCTTTTCAATTCTCGTTTGAGTATCTTTCTGTAAGGCTTTCTGATGCGAGTTTCTATTGAATTTGAGAGTGTTTCCAGTGTGGGCGTGTGTATCTTTCAAACTGAGTATCTTTCTATCGTTGGAGTATGTTTACTATTGTACTTTGAGTATCTTTTCAATTCTCGTTTGAGTATCATTCTGTAAGCCTTTCTGATGCGAGTTTTTCTTGAATTTGAGAGTATTTCCAGTGTGGGCGTGTGTTTTTTTCAAACTGAGTATCTTTCTATCGTTTGAGTATGTTTACTATTGCAATTTGAGTATCTTTTCAATTGTCGTTTGAGTATCTTATGAACGGCTTTCGATGCGAGTTTTTCTTGAATTTGAGAGTGTTTCCAGTGTGGGCGTGTGTTTCTTTCAAACTGAGTATCTTTCTATCGTTTGAGTATGTTTACTATTGGACTTTGAGTATCTTTTCAATTCTCGTTTGAGTATCTTTCTGTAAGCCTTTCTGATGCGAGCTTCTATTGAATTTGAGAGTGTTTCCAGTGTGGGTGTGTGTTTCTTTCAAACTGAGTATCTTTCTATCGTTTGAGTATGTTTACTATTGCAATTTGAGTATCTTTTCAATTCGCGTTTGAGTATCATTCTGTAAGCCTTTCTGATGCGAGTTTTTCTTGAATTTGAGAGTGTTTCCAGTGTGGGCATGTGTTTCTTTCAAACTGAGTATCTTTCTATCATTTGAGTATGTTTACTATTGCAATTTGAGTATCTTTTCAATTCTCGTTTGAGTAACTTTCTGAACGGCTTTCGATGCTAGTTTTTCTTGAATTTGAGAGTGTTTCCAGTGTGGGCGTGTGTTTCTTTCAAACTGAGTATCTTTCTATCGTTTGAGTATGTTTACTATTGCACTTTGAGTATTTTTTCAATTCTCGTGTGAGTATCTTTCTGTAAGCCTTTCTGATGCGAGTTTCTTTTGAATTTGAGAGTGTTTTCCAGTGTGGGCGTGTGTTTCTTTCAAACTGAGTATCTTTCTATCGTTTGAGTATGTTTACTATTGCAATTTCAGTATCTTTTCAATTCTCGTTTGAGTATCTTTCTGTAAGCCTTTCTGATGCGAGTTTCTATTGAATTTGAGAGTGTTTCCCGTGTGGGCGTGTGTTTCTTTCAAACTGAGTATCTTTCTATCGTTTGAGTATGTTTACTATTGCAATTTCAGTATCTTTTCAATTCTCGTTTGAGTATCTTTCTGTAAGCCTTTCTGATGCGAGTTTCTATTGAATTTGAGAGTGTTTCCCGTGTGGGCGTGTGTTTCTTTCAAACTGAGTATCTTTCTATCGTTTGAGTATGTTTACTATTGCACTTTGAGTATTTTTTCAATTCTCGTTTGAGTATCTTTCTGAACGGCTTTCGATGCGAGTTTTTCTTGAATTTGAGAGTGTTTCCAGTGTGGGCGTGTGTTTCTTTCAAACTGAGAATCTTTCTATCGTTTGAGTATGTTTACTATTGCACTTTGAGTATTTTTTCAATTCTTGTGTGAGTATCTTTCTGTAAGCCTTTCTGATGCGAGTTTCTTTTGAATTTGAGAGTGTTTCCAGTGTGGGGCGTCTGTTTCTTTCAAACTGAGTATTTTTCTCTCGTTTGAGTATGTTTACTATTGCAATTTGAGTATCTTTTCAATTCTCGTTTGAGTATCTTTCTGTAAGCCTTTCTGATGCGAGTTTCTATTGAATTTGAGAGTGTTTCCAGTGTGGGCGTGTGTTTCTTTCAAACTGAGTATCTTTCTCTCGTTTGAGTATGTTTACTATTGCAATTTGAGTATCTTTTCAATTCTCGTTTGAGTATCTTTCTGTAAGCCTTTCTGATGCGAGTTTCTATTGAATTTGAGAGTGTTTCCAGTGTGGGCGTGTGTTTCTTCAAACTGAGTATCTTTCTATCGTTTGAGTATGTTTACTATTGCAATTTGAGGTATCTTTTCAATTCTCGTTTGAGTATCTTTCTGAACGGCTTTCGATGCGAGTTTTTCTTGAATTTGAGAGTGTTTCCAGTGTGGGCGTGTGTTTCTTTCAACTGAGTATCTTTCTATCGTTTGAGTATGTTTACTATTGCAATTTGAGTATCTTTTCAATTCTTGTTTGAGTACCTTTCTGAACGGCTTTCGATGCGAGTTTTTCTTGAATTTGAGAGTGTTTCCAGTGTGGGCGTGTGTTATTTTCAAACTGAGTATCTTTCTATCGTTTGAGTATGTTTACTATTGCACTTTGAGTATTTTTTCAATTCTCGTGTGACTATCTTTCTGTAAGCCTTTCTGATGCGAGTTTATTTTGAATTTTAGAGTGTTTCCAGTGTGGGCATGTGTTTCTTTCAAACTGAGTATCTTTCTATCGTTTGAGTATGTTTACAATTGCAATTTGAGTATCTTTTCAATTCTCGTTTGAGTATCTTTCTGTAAGGCTTTCTGATGCGAGTTTCTATTGAATTTGAGAGTGTTTCCAGTGTGGGCGTGTGTATCTTTCAAACTGAGTATCTTTCTATCGTTGGAGTATGTTTACTATTGTACTTTGAGTATCTTTTCAATTCTCGTTTGAGTATCATTCTGTAAGCCTTTCTGATGCGAGTTTTTCTTGAATTTGAGAGTATTTCCAGTGTGGGCGTGTGTTTTTTTTCAAACTGAGTATCTTTCTATCGTTTGAGTATGTTTACTATTGCAATTTGAGTATCTTTTCAATTGTCGTTTGAGTATCTTTATGAACGGCTTTCGATGCGAGTTTTTCTTGAATTTGAGAGTGTTTCCAGTGTGGGCGTGTGTTTCTTTCAAACTGAGTATCTTTCTATCGTTTGAGCATGTTTACTATTGGACTTTGAGTATCTTTTCAATTCTCGTTTGAGTATCTTTCTGTAAGGCCTTTCTGATGCGAGCTTCTATTGAATTTGAGAGTGTTTCCAGTGTGGGTGTGTGTTTCTTTCAAACTGAGTATCTTTCTATCGTTTGAGTATGTTTACTATTGCAATTTGAGTATCTTTTCAATTCGCGTTTGAGTATCATTCTGTAAGCCTTTCTGATGCGAGTTTTTCTTGAATTTGAGAGTGTTTCCAGTGTGGGCATGTGTTTCTTTCAAACTGAGTATCTTTCTATCATTTGAGTATGTTTACTATTGCAATTTGAGTATCTTTTCAATTCTCGTTTGAGTATCTTTCTGAACGGCTTTCGATGTCTAGTTTTTCTTGAATTTGAGAGTGTTTCCAGTGTGGGCGTGTGTTTCTTTCAAACTGAGTATCTTTCTATCGTTTGAGTATGTTTACTATTGCACTTTGAGTATTTTTTCAATTCTCGTGTGAGTATCTTTCTGTAAGCCTTTCTGATGCGAGTTTCTTTTGAATTTGAGAGTGTTTCCAGTGTGGGCGTGTGTTTCTTTCAAACTGAGTATCTTTCTATCGTTTGAGTATGTTTACTATTGCAATTTCAGTATCTTTTCAATTCTCGTTTGAGTATCTTTCTGTAAGCCTTTCTGATGCGAGTTTCTATTGAATTTGAGAGTGTTTCCCGTGTGGGCGTGTGTTTCTTTCAAACTGAGTATCTTTCTATCGTTTGAGTATGTTTACTATTGCAATTTCAGTATCTTTTCAATTCTCGTTTGAGTATCTTTCTGTAAGCCTTTCTGATGCGAGTTTCTATTGAATTTGAGAGTGTTTCCCGTGTGGGCGTGTGTTTCTTTCAAACTGAGTATCTTTCTATCGTTTGAGTATGTTTACTATTGCAATTTGAGTATTTTTTCAATTCTCGTTTGAGTATCTTTCTGAACGGCTTTCGATGCGAGTTTTTCTTGAATTTGAGAGTGTTTCCAGTGTGGGCGTGTGTTTCTTTCAAACTGAGAATCTTTCTATCGTTTTTAGTATGTTTACTATTGCACTTTGAGTATTTTTTCAATTCTTGTGTCAGTATCTTTCTGTAAGCCTTTCTGATGCGAGTTTCTTTTGAATTTGAGAGTGTTTCCAGTGTGGGCGTCTGTTTCTTTCAAACTGAGTATTTTTCTCTCGTTTGAGTATGTTTACTATTTGCAATTTGAGTATCTTTTCAATTCTCGTTTGAGTATCTTTCTGTAAGCCTTTCTGATGCGAGTTTCTATTGAATTTGAGAGTGTTTCCAGTGTGGGCGTGTGTTTCTTTCAAACTGAGTATCTTTCTCTCGTTTGAGTATGTTTACTATTGCAATTTGAGTATCTTTTCAATTCTCGTTTGAGTATCTTTCTGTAAGCCTTTCTGATGCGAGTTTCTATTGAATTTGAGAGTGTTTCCAGTGTGGGCGTGTGTTTCTTTCAAACTGAGTATCTTTCTATCGTTTGAGTATGTTTACTATTGCAATTTGAGTATCTTTTCAATTCTCGTTTGAGTATCTTTCTGAACGGTGAACGGCTTTCGATGCGAGTTTTTCTTGAATTTGAGAGTGTTTCCAGTGTGGGCGTGTGTTTCTTTCAAACTGAGTATCTTTCTATCGTTTGAGTATGTTTACTATTGCAATTTGAGTATCTTTTCAATTCTCGTTTGAGTACCTTTCTGAACGGCTTTCGATGCGAGTTTTTATTGAATTTGAGAGTGTTTCCAGTGTGGGCGTGTGTTATTTTCAAACTGAGTATCTTTCTATCGTTTGAGTATGTTTACTATTGCACTTTGAGTATTTTTTCAATACTCGTGTGACTATCTTTCTGTAAGCCTTTCTGATGCGAGTTTCTTTTGAATTTTAGAGTGTTTCCAGTGTGGGCGTGTGTTTCTTTCAAACTGAGTATCTTTCTATCGTTTGAGTATGTTTACAATTGCAATTTGAGTATCTTTTCAATTCTCGTTTGAGTATCTTTCTGTAAGGCTTTCTGATGCGAGTTTCTATTGAATTTGAGAGTGTTTCCAGTGTGGGCGTGTGTATCTTTCAAACTGAGTATCTTTCTATCGTTGGAGTATGTTTACTATTGTACTTTGAGTATCTTTTCAATTCTCGTTTGAGTATCATTCTGTAAGCCTTTCTGATGCGAGTTTTTCTTGAATTTGAGAGTATTTCCAGTGTGGGCGTGTGTTTTTTTCAAACTGAGTATCTTTCTGTCGTTTGAGTATGTTTACTATTGCAATTTGAGTATCTTTTCAATTGTCGTTTGAGTATCTTTATGAACGGCTTTCGATGCGAGTTTTTCTTGAATTTGAGAGTGTTTCCAGTGTGGGCGTGTGTTTCTTTCAAACTGAGTATCTTTCTATCGTTTGAGCATGTTTACTATTGGACTTTGAGTATCTTTTCAATTCTCGTTTGAGTATCTTTCTGTAAGCCTTTCTGATGCGAGCTTCTATTGAATTTGAGAGTGTTTCCAGTGTGGGTGTGTGTTTCTTTCAAACTGAGTATCTTTCTATCGTTTGAGTATGTTTACTATTGCAATTTGAGTATCTTTTCAATTCGCGTTTGAGTATCATTCTGTAAGCCTTTCTGATGCGAGTTTTTCTTGAATTTGAGAGTGTTTCCAGTGTGGGCATGTGTTTCTTTCAAACTGAGTATCTTTCTATCGTTTGAGTATGTTTACTATTGCAATTTGAGTATCATTTCAATTCTCGTTTGAGTATCTTTCTGTAAGCCTTTCTGATGCGAGTTTCTATTGAATTTGAGAGTGTTTCCCGTGTGGGCGTGTGTTTCTTTCAAACTGAGTATCTTTCTATCGTTTGAGTATGTTTACTATTGCAATTTGAGTATCTTTTCAATTCTCGTTTGAGTATCTTTCTGTAAGCCTTTCTGATGCGAGTTTCTATTGAATTTGAGAGTGTTTCCCGTGTGGGCGTGTGTTTCTTTCAAACTGAGTATCTTTCTATCGTTGGAGTATGTTTACTATTGCAATTTGAGTATTTTTTCAATTCTCGTTTGAGTATCTTTCTGAACGGCTTTCGATGCGAGTTTTTCTTGAATTTGAGAGTGTTGCTAGTGTGGGCGTGTGTTTCTTTCAAACTGAGTATCTTTCTATCGTTTGAGTATGTTTACTATTGCAATTTGAGTATCTTTTCAATTCTCGTTTGAGTATCTTTCTGAACGGCTTTCGATGCGAGTTTTTCTTGAATTTGAGAGTGTTTCCAGTGTGGGCGTGTGTTTCTTTCAAACTGAGTATCTTTCTATCGTTTGAGTATGTTTACTATTGCAATTTGAGTATCTTTTCAATTCTCGTTTGAGTACCTTTCTGAACGGCTTTCGATGCGAGTTTTTCTTGAATTTGAGAGTGTTTCCAGTGTGGGCGTGTGTTATTTTCAAACTGAGTATCTTTCTATCGTTTGAGTATGTTTACTATTGCACTTTGAGTATTTTTTCAATTCTCGTGTGACTATCTTTCTGTAAGCCTTTCTGATGCGAGTTTCTTTTGAATTTTAGAGTGTTTCCAGTGTGGGCGTGTGTTTCTTTCAAACTGAGTATCTTTCTATCGTTTGAGTATGTTTACTATTGCAATTTGAGTATCTTTTCAATTCTCGTTTGAGTATCTTTCTGTAAGGCTTTCTGATGCGAGTTTCTATTGAATTTGAGAGTGTTTCCAGTGTGGGCGTGTGTATCTTTCAAACTGAGTATCTTTCTATCGTTGGAGTATGTTTACTATTGTACTTTGAGTATCTTTTCAATTCTCGTTTGAGTATCATTCTGTAAGCCTTTCTGATGCGAGTTTTTCTTGAATTTGAGAGTATTTCCAGTGTGGGCGTGTGTTTTTTTCAAACTGAGTATCTTTCTATCGTTTGAGTATGTTTACTATTACAATTTGAGTATCTTTTCAATTGTCGTTTGAGTATCTTTATGAACGGCTTTCGATGCGAGTTTTTCTTGAATTTGAGAGTGTTTCCAGTGTGGGCGTGTGTTTCTTTCAAACTGAGTATCTTTCTATCGTTTGAGCATGTTTACTATTGGACTTTGAGTATCTTTTCAATTCTCGTTTGAGTATCTTTCTGTAAGCCTTTCTGATGCGAGCTTCTATTGAATTTGAGAGTGTTTCCAGTGTGGGTGTGTGTTTCTTTCAAACTGAGTATCTTTCTATCGTTTGAGTATGTTTACTATTGCAATTTGAGTATCTTTTCAATTCGCGTTTGAGTATCATTCTGTAAGCCTTTCTGATGCGAGTTTTTCTTGAATTTGAGAGTGTTTCCAGTGTGGGCATGTGTTTCTTTCAAACTGAGTATCTTTCTATCATTTGAGTATGTTTACTATTGCAATTTGAGTATCTTTTCAATTCTCGTTTCAGTATCTTTCTGAACGGCTTTCGATGCTAGTTTTTCTTGAATTTGAGAGTGTTTCCAGTGTGGGCGTGTGTTTCTTTCAAACTGAGTATCTTTCTATCGTTTGAGTATGTTTACTATTGCACTTTGAGTATTTTTTCAATTCTCGTGTGAGTATCTTTCTGTAAGCCTTTCTGATGCGAGTTTCTTTTGAATTTGAGAGTGTTTCCAGTGTGGGCGTGTGTTTCTTTCAAACTGAGTATCTTTCTATCGTTTGAGTATGTTTACTATTGCAATTTCAGTATCTTTTCAATTCTCGTTTGAGTATCTTTCTGTAAGCCTTTCTGATGCGAGTTTCTATTGAATTTGAGAGTGTTTCCCGTGTGGGCGTGTGTTTCTTTCAAACTGAGTATCTTTCTATCGTTTGAGTATGTTTACTATTGCAATTTGAGTATCTTTTCAATTCTCGTTTGAGTATCTTTCTGTAAGCCTTTCTGATGCGAGTTTCTATTGAATTTGAGAGTGTTGCCAGTGTGGGCGTGTGTTTCTTTCAAACTGAGTATCTTTCTATCGTTTGAGTATGTTTACTATTGCACTTTGAGTATTTTTTCAATTCTCGTGTGAGTATCTTTCTGTAAGCCTTTCTGATGCGAGTTTCTTTTGAATTTGAGAGTGTTTCCAGTGTGGGCGTGTGTTTCTTTCAAACTGAGTATCTTTCTATCGTTTGAGTATGTTTACTATTGCAATTTGAGTATCTTTTCAATTCTCGTTTGAGTATCTTTCCGTAAGCCTTTCTGATGCGAGTTTCTTTTGAATTTGAGAGTGTTTCTAGTGTGGGCGTGTGTTTCTTTCAAACTGAGTATCTTTCTATCGTTTGAGCATGTTTACTATTGCACTTTGAGTATTTTTTCAATTCTAGTGTGAGTATCAATCTGTAAGCCTTTCTGATGCGAGTTTCTATTGAATTTGAGAGTGTTGCCAATGTGGGCGTGTGTTTCTTTCAAACTGAGTATCTTTCTATCGTTTGAGTATGTTTACTATTGCAATTTGAGTATCTTTTCAATTCTCGTTTGAGTATCTTTCTGTAAGGCTTTCTGATGCGAGTTTCTATTGAATTTGAGAGTGTTTCTAGTGTGGGCGTGTGTTTCTTTCAAACTGAGTATCTTTCTATCGTTGGAGTATGTTTACTATTGTACTTTGAGTATCTTTTCAATTCTCGTTTGAGTATCTTTCTGTAAGCCTTTCTGATGCGAGTTTCTATTGAATTTGAGAGTGTTTCCCGTGTGGGCGTGTGTTTCTTTCAAACTGAGTATCTTTCTATCGTTTGAGTATGTTTACTATTGCAATTTGAGTATCTTTTCAATTCTCGTTTGAGTATCTTTCTGTAAGCCTTTCTGATGCGAGTTTCTATTGAATTTGAGAGTGTTGCCAGTGTGGGCGTGTGTTTCTTTCAAACTGAGTATCTTTCTATCGTTTGAGTATGTTTACTATTGCACTTTGAGTATTTTTTCAATTCTCGTGTGAGTATCTTTCTGTAAGCCTTTCTGATGCGAGTTTCTTTTGAATTTGAGAGTGTTTCCAGTGTGGGCGTGTGTTTCTTTCAAACTGAGTATCTTTCTATCGTTTGAGTATGTTTACTATTGCAATTTGAGTATCTTTTCAATTCTCGTTTGAGTATCTTTCCGTAAGCCTTTCTGATGCGAGTTTCTTTTGAATTTGAGAGTGTTTCTAGTGTGGGCGTGTGTTTCTTTCAAACTGAGTATCTTTCTATCGTTTGAGCATGTTTACTATTGCACTTTGAGTATTTTTTCAATTCTAGTGTGAGTATCAATCTGTAAGCCTTTCTGATGCGAGTTTCTATTGAATTTGAGAGTGTTGCCAATGTGGGCGTGTGTTTCTTTCAAACTGAGTATCTTTCTATCGTTTGAGTATGTTTACTATTGCAATTTGAGTATCTTTTCAATTCTCATTTGAGTATCTTTCTGTAAGGCTTTCTGATGCGAGTTTCTATTGAATTTGAGAGTGTTTCTAGTGTGGGCGTGTGTTTCTTTCAAACTGAGTATCTTTCTATCGTTGGAGTATGTTTACTATTGTACTTTGAGTATCTTTTCAATTCTCGTTTGAGTATCATTCTGTAAGCCTTTCTGATGCGAGTTTTTCTTCAATTTGAGAGTGTTTCCAGTGTGGGCGTGTGTTTTTTTCAAACTGAGTATCTTTCTATCGTTTGAGTATGTTTACTATTGCAATTTGAGTATCTTTTCAATTGTCGTTTGAGTATCTTTATGAACGGCTTTCGATGCGAGTTTTTCTTGAATTAGAGAGTGTTTCCAGTGTGGGCGTGTGTTTCTTTGAAACTGAGTATCTTTCTATCGTTTGAGCATGTTTACTATTGCACTTTCAGTATCTTTTCAATAATCGTTTGAGTATCTTTCTGTAAGCCTTTCTGATGCGAGTTTCTATTGAATTTGAGAGTGTTGCCAGTGTGGGCGTGTGTTTCTTTCAAACTGAGTATCTTTCTATCGTTTGAGTATGTTTACTATTGCACTTTGAGTATTTTTTCAATTCTCGTGTGAGTATCTTTCTGTCAGCCTTTCTGATGCGAGTTTCTTTTGAATTTGAGAGTGTTTCCAGTGTGGGCGTGTGTTTCTTTCAAACTGAGTATCTTTCTATCGTTTGAGTATGTTTACTATTGCAATTTGAGTATCTTTTCAATTCTCGTTTGAGTATTCTCTGTAAGCCTTTCTGATGCGAGTTTCTTTTGAATTTGAGAGTGTTTCCAGTGTGGGCGTGTGTTTCTTTCAAACTGAGTATCTTTCTATCGTTTGAGTATGTTTACTATTGCAATTTGAGTATCTTTTGAATTCTCGTTTGAGTATCTTTCCGTAAGCCTTTCTGATGCGAGTTTCTTTTGAATTTGAGAGTGTTTCTAGTGTGGGCGTGTGTTTCTTTCAAACTGAGTATCTTTCTATCGTTTGAGCATGTTTACTATTGCACTTTGAGTATTTTTTCAATTCTAGTGTGAGTATCAATCTGTAAGCCTTTCTGATGCGAGTTTCTATTGAATTTGAGAGTGTTGCCAATGTGGGCGTGTGTTTCTTTCAAACTGAGTATCTTTCTATCGTTTGAGTATGTTTACTATTGCAATTTGAGTATCTTTTCAATTCTCGTTTGAGTATCTTTCTGTAAGGCTTTCTGATGCGAGTTTCTATTGAATTTGAGAGTGTTTCTAGTGTGGGCGTGTGTTTCTTTCAAACTGAGTATCTTTCTATCGTTGGAGTATGTTTACTATTGTACTTTGAGTATCTTTTCAATTCTCGTTTGAGTATCATTCTGTAAGCCTTTCTGATGCGAGTTTTTCTTCAATTTGATAGTGTTTCCAGTGTGGGCGTGTGTTTTTTTCAAACTGAGTATCTTTCTATCGTTTGAGTATGTTTACTATTGCAATTTGAGTATCTTTTCAATTGTCGTTTGAGTATCTTTATAACGGCTTTCGATGCGAGTTTTTCTTGAATTAGAGAGTGTTTCCAGTGTGGGCGTGTGTTTCTTTGAAACTGAGTATCTTTCTATCGTTTGAGCATGTTTACTATTGCACTTTCAGTATCTTTTCAATAATCGTTTGAGTATCTTTCTGTAAGCCTTTCTGATGCGAGTTTCTATTGAATTTGAGAGTGTTGCCAGTGTGGGCGTGTGTTTCTTTCAAACTGAGTATCTTTCTATCGTTTGAGTATGTTTACTATTGCACTTTGAGTATTTTTTCAATTCTCGTGTGAGTATCTTTCTGTCAGCCTTTCTGATGCGAGTTTCTTTTGAATTTGAGAGTGTTTCCAGTGTGGGCGTGTGTTTCTTTCAAACTGAGTATCTTTCTATCGTTTGAGTATGTTTACTATTGCAATTTGAGTATCTTTTCAATTCTCGTTTGAGTATTCTCTGTAAGCCTTTCTGATGCGAGTTTCTTTTGAATTTGAGAGTGTTTCCAGTGTGGGCGTGTGTTTCTTTCAAACTGAGTATCTTTCTATCGTTTGAGTATGTTTACTATTGCAATTTGAGTATCTTTTGAATTCTCGTTTGAGTATCTTTCTGTAAGCCTTTCTGATGCGAGTTTCTATTGAATTTGAGAGTGTTGCCAGTGTGGGCGTGTGTTTCTTTCAAACTGAGTATCTTTCTATCGTTTGAGTATGTTTACTATTGCACTTTGAGTATTTTTTCAATTCTCGTGTGAGTATCTTTCTGTAAGCCTTTCTGATGCGAGTTTCTTTTGAATTTGAGAGTGTTTCCAGTGTGGGCGTGTGTTTCTTTCAAACTGAGTATCTTTCTATCGTTTGAGTATGTTTACTATTGCAATTTGAGTATCTTTTCAATTCTCGTTTGAGTATCTTTCTGTAAGGCTTTCTGATGCGAGTTTCTATTGAATTTGAGAGTGTTTCTAGTGTGGGCGTGTGTTTCTTTCAAACTGAGTATCTTTCTATCGTTGGAGTATGTTTACTATTGTACTTTGAGTATCTTTTCAATTCTCGTTTGAGTATCATTCTGTAAGCCTTTCTGATGCGAGTTTTTCTTCAATTTGAGAGTGTTTCCAGTGTGGGCGTGTGTTTTTTTCAAACTGAGTATCTTTCTATCGTTTGAGTATGTTTACTATTGCAATTTGAGTATCTTTTCAATTGTCGTTTGAGTATCTTTATGAACGGCTTTCGATGCGAGTTTTTCTTGAATTAGAGAGTGTTTCCAGTGTGGGCGTGTGTTTCTTTGAAACTGAGTATCTTTCTATCGTTTGAGCATGTTTACTATTGCACTTTCAGTATCTTTTCAATTCTCGTTTGAGTATCTTTCTGTAAGCCTTTCTGATGCGAGTTTCTATTGAATTTGAGAGTGTTGCCAGTGTGGGCGTGTGTTTCTTTCAAACTGAGTATCTTTCTATCGTTTGAGTATGTTTACTATTGCACTTTGAGTATTTTTTCAATTCTCGTGTGAGTATCTTTCTGTAAGCCTTTCTGATGCGAGTTTCTTTTGAATTTGAGAGTGTTTCCAGTGTGGGCGTGTGTTTCTTTGAAACTGAGTATCTTTCTATCGTTTGAGCATGTTTACTATTGCACTTTCAGTATCTTTTCAATTCTCGTTTGAGTATCTTTCTGTAAGCCTTTCTGATGCGAGTTTCTATTGAATTTGAGAGTGTTGCCAGTGTGGGCGTGTGTTTCTTTCAAACTGAGTATCTTTCTATCGTTTGAGTATGTTTACTATTGCACTTTGAGTATTTTTTCAATTCTCGTGTGAGTATCTTTCTGTAAGCCTTTCTGATGCGAGTTTCTTTTGAATTTGAGAGTGTTTCCAGTGTGGGCGTGTGTTTCTTTCAAACTGAGTATCTTTCTATCGTTTGAGTATGTTTACTATTGCAATTTCAGTATCTTTTCAATTCTCGTTTGAGTATCTTTCTGTAAGCCTTTCTGATGCGAGTTTCTATTGAATTTGAGAGTGTTTCCCGTGTGGGCGTGTGTTTCTTTCAAACTGAGTATCTTTCTATCGTTTGAGTATGTTTACAATTGCAATTTGAGTATCTTTTCAATTCTCGTTTGAGTATCTTTCTGTAAGGCTTTCTGATGCGAGTTTCTATTGAATTTGAGAGTGTTTCCAGTGTGGGCGTGTGTATCTTTCAAACTGAGTATCTTTCTATCGTTGGAGTATGTTTACTATTGTACTTTGAGTATCTTTTCAATTCTCGTTTGAGTATCATTCTGTAAGCCTTTCTGATGCGAGTTTTTCTTGAATTTGAGAGTATTTCCAGTGTGGGCGTGTGTTTTTTTCAAACTGAGTATCTTTCTATCGTTTGAGTATGTTTACTATTGCAATTTGAGTATCTTTTCAATTGTCGTTTGAGTATCTTTATGAACGGCTTTCGATGCGAGTTTTTCTTGAATTTGAGAGTGTTTCCAGTGTGGGCGTGTGTTTCTTTCAAACTGAGTATCTTTCTATCGTTTGAGCATGTTTACTATTGGACTTTGAGTATCTTTTCAATTCTCGTTTGAGTATCTTTCTGTAAGCCTTTCTGATGCGAGCTTCTATTGAATTTGAGAGTGTTTCCAGTGTGGGTGTGTGTTTCTTTCAAACTGAGTATCTTTCTATCGTTTGAGTATGTTTACTATTACAATTTGAGTATCTTTTCAATTCGCGTTTGAGTATCATTCTGTAAGCCTTTCTGATGCGAGTTTTTCTTGAATTTGAGAGTGTTTCCAGTGTGGGCATGTGTTTCTTTCAAACTGAGTATCTTTCTATCATTTGAGTATGTTTACTATTGCAATTTGAGTATCTTTTCAATTCTCGTTTGAGTAACTTTCTGAACGGCTTTCGATGCTAGTTTTTCTTGAATTTGAAAGTGTTTCCAGTGTGGGCGTGTGTTTCTTTCAAACTGAGTATCTTTCTATCGTTTGAGTATGTTTACTATTGCACTTTGAGTATTTTTTCAATTCTCGTGTGAGTATCTTTCTGTAAGCCTTTCTGATGCGAGTTTCTTTTGAATTTGAGAGTGTTTCCAGTGTGGGCGTGTGTTTCTTTCAAACTGAGTATCTTTCTATCGTTTGAGTATGTTTACTATTGCAATTTCAGTATCTTTTCAATTCTCGTTTGAGTATCTTTCTGTAAGCCTTTCTGATGCGAGTTTCTATTGAATTTGAGAGTGTTGCCAGTGTGGGCGTGTGTTTCTTTCAAACTGAGTATCTTTCTATCGTTTGAGTATGTTTACTATTGCACTTTGAGTATTTTTTCAATTCTCGTGTGAGTATCTTTCTGTAAGCCTTTCTGATGCGAGTTTCTTTTGAATTTGAGAGTGTTTCCAGTGTGGGCGTGTGTTTCTTTCAAACTGAGTATCTTTCTATCGTTTGAGTATGTTTACTATTGCAATTTGAGTATCTTTTCAATTCGCGTTTGAGTATCATTCTGTAAGCCTTTCTGATGCGAGTTTTTCTTGAATTTGAGAGTGTTTCCAGTGTGGGCGTGTGTTTCTTTCAAACTGAGTATCTTTCTATCGTTTGAGTATGTTTACTATTGCAATTTGAGTATCTTTTCAATTCTCGTTTGAGTAACTTTCTGAATGGCTTTCGATGCGAGTTTTTCTTGAATTTGAGAGTGTTGCCAGTGTGGGCGTGTGTTTCTTTCAAACTGAGTATCTTTCTATCGTTTGAGTATGTTTACTATTGCAATTTGAGTATCTTTTCAATTCTCGTTTGAGTGTCTTTCTGTAAGCCTTTCTGATGCGAGTTTCTATTGAATTTGAGAGTGTTGCCAGTGTGGGCGTGTGTTTCTTTCAAACTGAGTATCTTTCTATCGTTTGAGTATGTTTACTATTGCAATTTGAGTATCTTTCCAATTCGCGTTTGAGTATCATTCTGTAAGCCTTTCTGATGCGAGTTTTTCTTGAATTTGAGAGTGTTTCCAGTGTGGGCGTGTGTTTCTTTCAAACTGAGTATCTTTCTATCGTTTGAGTATGTTTACTATTGCAATTTGAGTATCTTTTCAATTCTCGTTTGAGTAACTTTCTGAATGGCTTTCTGATGCGAGTTTCTATTGAATTTGAGAGTGTTGCCAGTGTGGGCGTGTGTTTCTTTCAAACTGAGTATCTTTCTATCGTTTGAGTATGTTTACTATTGCACTTTGAGTATTTTTTCAATTCTCGTGTGAGTATCTTTCTGTAAGCCTTTCTGATGCGAGTTTCTTTTGAATTTGAGAGTGTTTCCAGTGTGGGCGTGTGTTTCTTTCAAACTGAGTATCTTTCTATCGTTTGAGTATGTTTACTATTACAATTTGAGTATCTTTTCAATTCGCGTTTGAGTATCATTCTGTAAGCCTTTCTGATGCGAGTTTTTCTTGAATTTGAGTGTGTTTCCAGTGTGGGCGTGTGTTTCTTTCAAACTGAGTATCTTTCTATCGTTTGAGTATGTTTACTATTGCAATTTGAGTATCTTTTCAATTCTCGTTTGAGTATCTTTCTGTAAGCCTTTCTGATGCGAGTTTCTATTGAATTTGAGAGTGTTGCCAGTGTGGGCGTGTGTTTCTTTCAAACTGAGTATCTTTCTATCGTTTGAGTATGTTTACTATTGCACTTTGAGTATTTTTTCAATTCTCGTGTGAGTATCTTTCTGTCAGCCTTTCTGATGCGAGTTTCTTTTGAATTTGAGAGTGTTTCCAGTGTGGGCGTGTGTTTCTTTCAAACTGAGTATCTTTCTATCGTTTGAGTATGTTTACTATTGCAATTTGAGTATCTTTTCAATTCTCGTTTGAGTATTCTCTGTAAGCCTTTCTGATGCGAGTTTCTTTTGAATTTGAGAGTGTTTCCAGTGTGGGCGTGTGTTTCTTTCAAACTGAGTATCTTTCTATCGTTTGAGTATGTTTACTATTGCAATTTGAGTATCTTTTGAATTCTCGTTTGAGTATCTTTCTGTAAGCCTTTCTGATGCGAGTTTCTATTGAATTTGAGAGTGTTGCCAGTGTGGGCGTGTGTTTCTTTCAAACTGAGTATCTTTCTATCGTTTGAGTATGTTTACTATTGCACTTTGAGTATTTTTTCAATTCTCGTGTGAGTATCTTTCTGTAAGCCTTTCTGATGCGAGTTTCTTTTGAATTTGAGATTGTTTCCAGTGTGGGCGTGTGTTTCTTTCAAACTGAGTATCTTTCTATCGTTTGAGTATGTTTACTATTGCAATTTGAGTATCTTTTCAATTCTCGTTTGAGTATCTTTCCGTAAGCCTTTCTGATCCGAGTTTCTTTTGAATTTGAGAGTGTTTCCAGTGTGGGCGTGTGTTTCTTTCAAACTGAGTATCTTTCTATCGTTTGAGTATGTTTACTGTTGCAATTTGAGTATCTTTTCAATTCTCGTTTGAGTATCTTTCTGTAAGCCTTTCTGATGCGAGTTTCTATTGAATTTGAGAGTGTTGCCAGTGTGGGCGTGTGTTTCTTTCAAACTGAGTATCTTTCTATCGTTTGAGTATGTTTACTATTGCAATTTGAGTATCTTTTCAATTCTCGTTTGAGTATCTTTCTGTAAGCCTTTCTGATGCGAGTTTTTATTGAATTTGAGAGTGTTTCCAGTGTGGGCGTGTGTTTCTTTCAAACTGAGTATCTTTCTATCGTTTGAGTATGTTTACTATTGCAATTTGAGTATCTTTTCAATTCTAGTTTGAGTACCTTTCTGAACGGCTTTCGATGCGAGTTTTTCTTGAATTTGAGAGTGTTTCCAGTGTGGGCGTGTGTTTCTTTCAAACTGAGTATCTTTCTATCGTTTGAGTATGTTTACTATTGCAATTTGAGTATCTTTTCAATTCTCGTTTGAGTATCTTTCTGAACGGCTTTCGATGCGAGTTTTTCTTGAATTTGAGAGTGTTTCCAGTGTGGGCGTGTGTTTCTTTCAAACTGAGTATCTTTCTATCGTTTGAGTATGTTTACTATTGCACTTTGAGTATTTTTTCAATTCTCGTGTGAGTATCTTTCTGTAAGCCTTTCTGATGCGAGTTTCTTTTGAATTTGAGAGTGTTTCCAGTGTGGGCGTGTGTTTCTTTCAAACTGAGTATCTTTCTATCGTTTGAGTATGTTTACTATTGCAATTTCAGTATCTTTTCAATTCTCGTTTGAGTATCTTTCTGTAAGCCTTTCTGATGCGAGTTTCTATTGAATTTGAGAGTGTTTCCCGTGTGGGCGTGTGTTTCTTTCAAACTGAGTATCTTTCTATCGTTTGAGTATGTTTACTATTGCAATTTGAGTATCTTTTCAATTCTCGTTTGAGTATCTTTCTGTAAGCCTTTCTGATGCGAGTTTCTATTGAATTTGAGAGTGTTTCCCGTGTGGGCGTGTGTTTCTTTCAAACTGAGTATCTTTCTATCGTTTGAGTATGTTTACTATTGCAATTTGAGTATTTTTTCAATTCTCGTTTGAGTATCTTTCTGAACGGCTTTCGATGCGAGTTTTTCTTGAATTTGAGAGTGTTTCCAGTGTGGGCGTGTGTTTCTTTCAAACAGAGAATCTTTCTATCGTTTGAGTATGTTTACTATTGCACTTTGAGTATTTTTTCAATTCTTGTGTGAGTATCTTTCTGTAAGCCTTTCTGATGCGAGTTTCTTTTGAATTTGAGAGTGTTTCCAGTGTGGGCGTCTGTTTCTTTCAAACTGAGTATTTTTCTCTCGTTTGAGTATGTTTACTATTGCAATTTGAGTATCTTTTCAATTCTCGTTTGAGTATCTTTCTGTAAGCCTTTCTGATGCGAGTTTCTATTGAATTTGAGAGTGTTTCCAGTGTGGGCGTGTGTTTCTTTCAAACTGAGTATCTTTCTCTCGTTTGAGTATGTTTACTATTGCAATTTGAGTATCTTTTCAATTCTCGTTTGAGTATCTTTCTGTAAGCCTTTCTGATGCGAGTTTCTATTGAATTTGAGAGTGTTTCCAGTGTGGGCGTGTGTTTCTTTCAAACTGAGTATCTTTCTATCGTTTGAGTATGTTTACTATTGCAATTTGAGTATCTTTTCAATTCTCGTTTGAGTATCTTTCTGAACGGCTTTCGATGCGAGTTTTTCTTGAATTTGAGAGTGTTTCCAGTGTGGGCGTGTGTTTCTTTCAAACTGAGCATCTTTCTATCGTTTGAGTATGTTTACTATTGCAATTTGAGTATCTTTTCAATTCTCGTTTGAGTAACTTTCTGAACGGCTTTCGATGCGAGTTTTTCTTCAATTTGAGAGTGTTTCCAGTGTGGGCGTGTGTTTCTTTCAAACTGAGTATCTTTCTATCGTTTGAGTATGTTTACTATTGCAATTTGAGTATCTTTTCAATTCTCGTTTGAGTATCTTTCTGTAAGGCTTTCTGATGCGAGTTTCTATTGAATTTGAGAGTGTTTCTAGTGTGGGCGTGTGTTTCTTTCAAACTGAGTATCTTTCTATCGTTGGAGTATGTTTACTATTGTACTTTGAGTATCTTTTCAATTCTCGTTTGAGTATCATTCTGTAAGCCTTTCTGATGCGAGTTTTTCTTGAATTTGAGAGTGTTTCCAGTGTGGGCGTGTGTTTTTTTCAAACTGAGTATCTTTCTATCGTTTGAGTATGTTTACTATTGCAATTTGAGTATCTTTTCAATTGTCGTTTGAGTATCTTTATGAACGGCTTTCGATGCGAGTTTTTCTTGAATTTGAGAGTGTTTCCAGTGTGGGCGTGTGTTTCTTTCAAACTGAGTATCTTTTTATCGTTTGAGTATGTTTACTATTGCACATTGAGTATCTTTTCAATTCTCGTTTGCGTATCTTTCTGTAAGCCTTTCTGATGCGAGTTTCTATTGAATTTGAGAGTGTTTCTAGTGTGGGCGTGTGTTTCTTTCAAACTGAGTATCTTTCTATCCTTGGAGTATGTTTACTATTGTACTTTGAGTATTTTTTCAATTCTCGTGTGAGTATCTTTCTGTAAGCTTTTCTGATGCGAGTTTTTCTTGAATTTGAGAGTGTTTCCAGTGTGGGCGTGTGTTTCTTTTTCAAACTGAGAATCTTTCTATCGTTTGAGTATGTTTACTATTCCACTTTGAGTATTTTTTCAATTCTTGTGTGAGTATCTTTCTGTAAGCCTTTTTGATGCGAGTTTCTTTTGAATTTGAGAGTGTTTCCAGTGTGGGCGTGTGTTTCTTTCAAACTGAGTATCTTTCTCTCGTTTGAGTATGTTTACTATTGCAATTTGAGTATCTTTTCAATTCTCGTTTGAGTATCTTTCTGTAAGCCTTTCTGATGCGAGTTTCTATTGAATTTGAGAGTGTTTCCAGTGTGGGCGTGTGTTTCTTTCAAACTGAGTATCTTTCTATCGTTTGAGTATGTTTACTATTGCAATTTGAGTATCTTTTTCAATTCTCGTTTGAGTATCTTTCTGTAAGCCTTTCTGATGCGAGTTTCTATTGAATTTGAGAGTGTTTCCAGTGTGGGCGTGTGTTTCTTTCAAAACTGAGTATCTTTCTATCGTTTGAGTATGTTTACTATTGCAATTTGAGTATCTTTTCAATCCTCGTTTGAGTATCTTTCTGAACGGCTTTCGATGCGAGTTTTTCTTGAATTTGAGAGTGTTTCCAGTGTGGGCGTGTGTTTCTTTCAAACTGAGTATCTTTTTATCGTTTGAGTATGTTTACTATTGCACATTGAGTATCTTTTCAATTCTCGTTTGCGTATCTTTCTGTAAGCCTTTCTGATGCGAGTTTCTATTGAATTTGAGAGTGTTTCTAGTGTGGGCGTGTGTTTCTTTCAAACTGAGTATCTTTCTATCGTTGGAGTATGTTTACTATTATACTTTGAGTATTTTTTCAATTCTCGTGTGAGTATCTTTCTGTAAGCCTTTCTGATGCGAGTTTTTCTTGAATTTGAGAGTGTTTCCAGTGTGGGCGTGTGTTTCTTTCAAACTGAGTATATTTCTATCGTTTGAGTATGTTTACTATTGCACTTTGAGTATTTTTTCAATTCTCGTTTGAGTATCTTTCTGTAAGGCTTTCTGATGCGAGTTTCTATTGAATTTGAGAGTGTTTCCAGTGTGGGCGTGTGTTTCTTTCAAACTGAGTATCTTTCTATCGTTTGAGTATGTTTACTATTGCACTTTGAGTATCTTTTCAATTCTCGTTTGAGTATCATTCTCTAAGCCTTTCTGATGCGAGTTTTTCTTGAATTTGAGAGTGTTTCCAGTGTGGGCGTGTGTTTCTTTCAAACTGAGTATCTTTCTATCGTTTCAGTATGTTTACTATTGCACTTTGAGTATCTTTTCAATTCTCGTTTGAATATCTTTCTGTAAGCCTTTCTGATGCGAGTTTTTCTTGAATTTAAGAGTGTTTCCAGTGTGGGCGTGTGTTTCTTTCAAACTGAGTATCTTTCTATCGTTTGAGTATGTTTACTATTGCAATTTGAGTATCTTTTCAATTCTCGTTTGAGTATCTTTCTGTAAGCCTTTCTGATGCGAGTTTCTATTGAATTTGAGAGTGTTTCCAGTGTGGGCGTGTGTTTCTTTCAAACTGAGTATCTTTCTATCGTTTGAGTATGTTTACTATTGCAATTTGAGTATCTTTTCAATCCTCGTTTGAGTATCTTTCTGAACGGCTTTCGATGCGAGTTTTTCTTGAATTTGAGAGTGTTTCCAGTGTGGGCGTGTGTTTCTTTCAAACTGAGTATCTTTCTATCGTTTGAGTATGTTTACTATTGCAATTTGAGTATCTTTTCAATTCGCGTTTGAGTATCATTCTGTAAGCCTTTCTGATGCGAGTTTTTCTTGAATTTGAGAGTGTTTCCAGTGTGGGCGTGTGTTTCTTTCAAACTGAGTATCTTTCTATCGTTTGAGTATGTTTACTATTGCACTTTGAGTATCTTTTCAATTCTCGTTTGAGTATCTCTCTGTAAGCCTTTCTGATGCGAGTTTCTATTGAATTTGAGAGTGTTTCCAGTGTGGGCGTGTGTTTCTTTCAAACTGAGTATCTTTCTATAGTTTGAGTATGTTTACTATTGCAATTTGAGTATCTTTTCAATTCTCGTTTGAGTATCTTTCTGTAAGCCTTTCTGATGGGAGTTTCTATTGAATTTGAGAGTGTTTCCAGTGTGGGCGTGTGTTTCTTTCAAACTGAGTATCTTTCTATCGTTTGAGTATGTTTACTATTGCAATTTGAGTATCTTTTCAATTGTCGTTTGAGTATCTTTATGAACGGCTTTCGATGCGAGTTTTTCTTGAATTTGAGAGTGTTTCCAGTGTGGGCGTGTGTTTCTTTCAAACTGAGTATCTTTCTATCGTTTGAGTATGTTTACTATTGCACTTTGAGTATTTTTTCAATTCTCGTGTGAGTATCTTTCTGTAAGCCTTTCTGATGCAAGTTTTTCTTGAATTTGAGAGTGTTTCCAGTGTGGGCGTGTGTTTCTTTCAAACTGAGTATATTTCTATCGTTTGAGTATGTTTACTATTGCAATTTGAGTATATTTTCAATTCTCGTTTGAGTATCTTTCTGTAAGGCTTTCTGATGCGAGTTTCTATTGAATTTGAGAGTGTTTCTAGTGTGGGTGTGTGTTTCTTTCAAACTGCGTATCTTTCTATCGTTGGAGTATGTTTACTATTGTACTTTGAGTATCTTTTCAATTCTCGTTTGAGTATCATTCTGTAAGCCTTTCTGATGCGAGTTTTTCTTGAATTTGAGAGTGTTTCCAGTGTGGGCGTGTGTTTCTTTCAAACTGAGTATCTTTCTATCGTTTGAGTATGTTTACTATTGCAATTTGAGTATCTTTTCAATCCTCGTTTGAGTATCTTTCTGAACGGCTTTCGATGCGAGTTTTTCTTGAATTTGAGAGTGTTTCCAGTGTGGGCGTGTGTTTCTTTCAAACTGAGTATCTTTCTATCGTTTGAGTATGTTTACTATTGCACTTTGAGTATCTTTTCAATTCTCGTTTGCGTATCTTTCTGTAAGCCTTTCTGATGCGAGTTTCTATTGAATTTGAGAGTGTTTCTAGTGTGGGCGTGTGTTTCTTTCAAACTGAGTATCTTTCTATCGTTGGAGTATGTTTACTATTGTACTTTGAGTATTTTTTCAATTCTCGTGTGAGTATCTTTCTGTAAGCCTTTCTGATGCAAGTTTTTCTTGAATTTGAGAGTGTTTCCAGTGTGGGCGTGTGTTTCTTTCAAACTGAGTATATTTCTATCGTTTGAGTATGTTTACTATTGCACTTTGAGTATTTTTTCAATTCTCGTTTGAGTATCTTTCTGTAAGGCTTTCTGATGCGAGTTTCTATTGAATTTGAGAGTGTTTCTAGTGTGGGCGTGTGTTTCTTTCAAACTGCGTATCTTTCTATCGTTGGAGTATGTTTACTATTGTACTTTGAGTATCTTTTCAATTCTCGTTTGAGTATCATTCTGTAAGCCTTTCTGATGCGAGTTTTTCTTGAATTTGAGAGTGTTTCCAGTGTGGGCGTGTGTTTCTTTCAAACTGAGTATCTTTCTATCGTTTGAGTATGTTTACTATTGCAATTTGAGTATCTTTTCAATCCTCGTTTGAGTATCTTTCTGAACGGCTTTCGATGCGAGTTTTTCTTGAATTTGAGAGTGTTTCCAGTGTGGGCGTGTGTTTCTTTCAAACTGAGTATCTTTCTATCGTTTGAGTATGTTTACTATTGCAATTTGAGTATCTTTTCAATTGTCGTTTGAGTATCTTTATGAACGGCTTTCGATGCGAGTTTTTCTTGAATTTGAGAGTGTTTCCAGTGTGGGCGTGTTTTTCTTTCAAACTGAGTATCTTTCTATCGTTTGAGTATGTTTACTATTGCACTTTGAGTATTTTTTCAATTCTCGTGTGAGTATCTTTCTGTAAGCCTTTCTGATGCAAGTTTTTCTTGAATTTGAGAGTGTTTCCAGTGTGGGCGTGTGTTTCTTTCAAACTGAGTATCTTTCTATCGTTTGAGTATGTTTACTATTGCACTTTGAGTATCTTTTCAATTCTCGTTTGAGTATCATTCTCTAAGCCTTTCTGATGCGAGTTTTTCTTGAATTTGAGAGTGTTTCCAGTGTGGGCGTGTGTTTCTTTCAAACTGAGTATCTTTCTATCGTTGGAGTATGTTTACTATTGCACTTTGAGTATCTTTTCAATTCTCGTTTGAGTATCCTTCTGTAAGCCTTTCTGATGCGAGTTTTTATTGAATTTGAGAGTGTTTCCAGTGTGGGCGTGTGTTTCTTTCAAACTGAGTATCTTTCTATCGTTTGAGTATGTTTACTATTGCACTTTGAGTATCTTTTCAATTCTCGTTTGAGTATCATTCTCTAAGCCTTTCTGATGCGAGTTTTTCTTGAATTTGAGAGTGTTTCCAGTGTGGGCGTGTGTTTCTTTCAAACTGAGTATCTTTCTATCGTTTCAGTATGTTTACTATTGCACTTTGAGTATCTTTTCAATTCTCGTTTGAGTATCTTTCTGTAAGCCTTTCTGATGCGAGTTTCTATTGAATTTGAGAGTGTTTCCAGTGTGGGCGTGTGTTTCTTTCAAACTGAGTATCTTTCTATCGTTTGAGTATGTTTACTATTGCAATTTGAATATCTTTTCAATCCTCGTTTGAGTATCTTTCTGAACGGCTTTCGATGCGAGTTTTTCTTGAATTTGAGAGTGTTTCCAGTGTGGGCGTGTGTTTCTTTCAAACTGAGTATCTTTCTATCGTTTGAGTATGTTTACTATTGCACTTTGAGTATCTTTTCAATTCTCGTTTGCGTATCTTTCTGTAAGCCTTTCTGATGCGAGTTTTTCTTGAATTTGAGAGTGTTTCTAGTGTGGGCGTGTGTTTCTTTCAAACTGAGTATCTTTCTATCGTTGGAGTATGTTTACTATTGTACTTTGAGTATCTTTTCAATTCTCGTTTGAGTATCTTTCTGTAAGCCTTTCTGATGCGAGTTTCTATTGAATTTGAGAGTGTTTCCAGTGTGGGCGTGTGTTTCTTTCAAACTGAGTATCTTTCTATCGTTTGAGTATGTTTACTATTGCACTTTGAGTATTTTTTCAATTCTCGTTTGAGTATCATTCTGTAAGCCTTTCTAATGCGAGTTTTTCTTGAATTTGAGAGTGTTTCCAGTGTGGGCGTGTGTTTTTTTCAAACTGACTATCTTTCTATCGTTTGAGTATGTTTACTATTGCAATTTGAGTATATTTTCAATCCTCGTTTGAGTATCTTTCTGTAAGCCTTTCTGATGGGAGTTTCTATTGAATTTGAGAGTGTTTCCAGTGTGGGCGTGTGTTTCTTTCAAACTGAGTATCTTTCTATCGTTTGAGTATGTTTACTATTGCACTTTGAGTATCTTTTCAATTCTCGTTTGAGTATCTCTCTGTAAGCCTTTATGATGCAAGTTTCTATTGAATTTGAGAGTGTTTCCAGTGTGGGCGTGTGTTTCTTTCAAACTGAGTATCTTTCTATCGTTTGAGTATGTTTACTATGGCACTTTGAGTATCTTTTCAATTCTCGTTTGAGTATCTTTCTGAACGGCTTTCGATGCGAGTTTTTTTTGAATTTGAGAGTGTTTCCAGTGTGGGCGTGTGTTTCTTTCAAACTGAGTATCTTTCTATCGTTTGAGTATGTTTACTATTGCACTTTGAGTATTTTTTCAATTCTCGTTTGAGTATCATTCTGTAAGCCTTTCTAATGCGAGTTTTTCTTGAATTTGAGAGTGTTTCCAGTGTGGGCGTGTGTTTTTTTCAAACTGACTATCTTTCTATCGTTTGAGTATGTTTACTATTGCAATTTGAGTATATTTTCAATCCTCGTTTGAGTATCTTTCTGTAAGCCTTTCTGATGGGAGTTTCTATTGAATTTGAGAGTGTTTCCAGTGTGGGCGTGTGTTTCTTTCAAACTGAGTATCTTTCTATCGTTTGAGTATGTTTACTATTGCACTTTGAGTATCTTTTCAATTCTCGTTTGAGTATCTCTCTGTAAGCCTTTATGATGCAAGTTTCTATTGAATTTAAGAGTGTTTCCAGTGTGGGCGTGTGTTTCTTTCAAACTGAGTATCTTTCTATCGTTTGAGTATGTTTACTATGGCACTTTGAGTATCTTTTCAATTCTCGTTTGAGTATCTTTCTGAACGGCTTTCGATGCGAGTTTTTTTTGAATTTGAGAGTGTTTCCAGTGTGGGCGTGTGTTTCTTTCAAACTGAGTATCTTTTTATCGTTGGAGTATGTTTACTATTGTACTTTGAGTATCTTTTCAATTCTCGTTTGAGTATCATTCTGTAAGCCTTTCTAATGCGAGTTTTTCTTGAATTTGAGAGTGTTTCCAGTGTGGGCGTGTGTTTTTTTCAAACTGACTATCTTTCTATCGTTTGAGTATGTTTACTATTGCAATTTGAGTATATTTTCAATCCTCGTTTGAGTATCTTTCTGTAAGCCTTTCTGATGGGAGTTTCTATTGAATTTGAGAGTGTTTCCAGTGTGGGCGTGTGTTTCTTTCAAACTGAGTATCTTTCTATCGTTTGAGTATGTTTACTATTGCAATTTGAGTATCTTTTCAATTCTCGTTTGAGTATCTTTCTGTAAGCCTTTCTGATGGGAGTTTCTATTGAATTTGAGAGTGTTTCCAGTGTGGGCGTGTGTTTCTTTCAAACTGAGTATCTTTCTATCGTTTGAGTATGTTTACTATTGCAATTTGAGTATCTTTTCAATTGTCGTTTGAGTATCTTTATGAACGGCTTTCGATGCGAGTTTTTCTTGAATTTGAGAGTGTTTCCAGTGTGGGCGTGTTTTTCTTTCAAACTGAGTATCTTTCTATCGTTTGAGTATGTTTACTATTGCACTTTGAGTATTTTTTCAATTCTCGTGTGAGTATCTTTCTGTAAGCCTTTCTGATGCAAGTTTTTCTTGAATTTGAGAGTGTTTCCAGTGTGGGCGTGTGTTTCTTTCAAACTGAGTATATTTCTATCGTTTGAGTATGTTTACTATTGCAATTTGAGTATCTTTTCAATTCTCGTTTGAGTATCTTTCTGTAAGGCTTTCTGATGCGAGTTTCTATTGAATTTGAGAGTGTTTCTAGTGTGGGCGTGTGTTTCTTTCAAACTGAGTATCTTTCTATCGTTGGAGTATGTTTACTATTGTACTTTGAGTATCTTTTCAATTCTCGTTTGAGTATCATTCTGTAAGCCTTTCTGAAGCGAGTTTTTCTTGAATTTGAGAGTGTTTCTAGTGTGGGCGTGTGTTTCTTTCAAACTGAGTATCTTTCTATCGTTTGAGTATGTTTACTATTGCAATTTGAGTATCTTTTCAATTCTCGTTTGAGTATCTTTCTGTAAGCCTTTCTGATGCGAGTTTCTATTGAATTTGAGAGTGTTTCCAGTGTGGGCGTGTGTTTCTTTCAAACTGAGTATCTTTCTATCGTTGGAGTATGTTTACTATTGCACTTTGAGTATCTTTTCAATTCTCGTTTGAGTATCATTCTGTAAGCCTTTCTAATGCTAGTTTTTCTTGAATTTGAGAGTGTTTCCAGTGTGGGTGTGTGTTTTTTTCAAACTGACTATCTTTCTATCGTTTGAGTATGTTTACTATTGCAATTTGAGTATATTTTCAATCCTCGTTTGAGTATCTTTCTGTAAGCCTTTCTGATGGGAGTTTCTATTGAATTTGAGAGTGTTTCCAGTGTGGGCGTGTGTTTCTTTCAAACTGAGTATCTTTCTATCGTTTGAGTATGTTTACTATTGCACTTTGAGTATCTTTTCAATTCTCGTTTGAGTATCTCTCTGTAAGCCTTTATGATGCAAGTTTCTATTGAATTTGAGAGTGTTTCCAGTGTGGGCGTGTGTTTCTTTCAAACTGAGTATCTTTCTATCGTTTGAGTATGTTTACTATGGCACTTTGAGTATCTTTTCAATTCTCGTTTGAGTATCTTTCTGAACGGCTTTCGATGCGAGTTTTTTTTGAATTTGAGAGTGTTTCCAGTGTGGGCGTGTGTTTCTTTCAAACTGAGTATCTTTCTATCGTTTGAGTATGTTTACTATTGCACTTTGAGTATTTTTTCAATTCTCGTTTGAGTATCATTCTGTAAGCCTTTCTAATGCGAGTTTTTCTTGAATTTGAGAGTGTTTCCAGTGTGGGCGTGTGTTTTTTTCAAACTGACTATCTTTCTATCGTTTGAGTATGTTTACTATTGCAATTTGAGTATATTTTCAATCCTCGTTTGAGTATCTTTCTGTAAGCCTTTCTGATGGGAGTTTCTATTGAATTTGAGAGTGTTTCCAGTGTGGGCGTGTGTTTCTTTCAAACTGAGTATCTTTCTATCGTTTGAGTATGTTTACTATTGCACTTTGAGTATCTTTTCAATTCTCGTTTGAGTATCTCTCTGTAAGCCTTTATGATGCAAGTTTCTATTGAATTTGAGAGTGTTTCCAGTGTGGGCGTGTGTTTCTTTCAAACTGAGTATCTTTCTATCGTTTGAGTATGTTTACTATGGCACTTTGAGTATCTTTTCAATTCTCGTTTGAGTATCTTTCTGAACGGCTTTCGATGCGAGTTTTTTTTGAATTTGAGAGTGTTTCCAGTGTGGGCGTGTGTTTCTTTCAAACTGAGTATCTTTTTATCGTTGGAGTATGTTTACTATTGTACTTTGAGTATCTTTTCAATTCTCGTTTGAGTATCATTCTGTAAGCCTTTCTAATGCGAGTTTTTCTTGAATTTGAGAGTGTTTCCAGTGTGGGCGTGTGTTTTTTTCAAACTGACTATCTTTCTATCGTTTGAGTATGTTTACTATTGCAATTTGAGTATATTTTCAATCCTCGTTTGAGTATTTTTCTGTAAGCCTTTCTGATGGGAGTTTCTATTGAATTTGAGAGTGTTTCCAGTGTGGGCGTGTGTTTCTTTCAAACTGAGTATCTTTCTATCGTTTGAGTATGTTTACTATTGCAATTTGAGTATCTTTTCAATTCTCGTTTGAGTATCTTTCTGTAAGCCTTTCTGATGGGAGTTTCTATTGAATTTGAGAGTGTTTCCAGTGTGGGCGTGTGTTTCTTTCAAACTGAGTATCTTTCTATCGTTTGAGTATGTTTACTATTGCAATTTGAGTATCTTTTCAATTGTCGTTTGAGTATCTTTATGAACGGCTTTCGATGCGAGTTTTTCTTGAATTTGAGAGTGTTTCCAGTGTGGGCGTGTTTTTCTTTCAAACTGAGTATCTTTCTATCGTTTGAGTATGTTTACTATTGCACTTTGAGTATTTTTTCAATTCTCGTGTGAGTATCTTTCTGTAAGCCTTTCTGATGCAAGTTTTTCTTGAATTTGAGAGTGTTTCCAGTGTGGGCGTGTGTTTCTTTCAAACTGAGTATATTTCTATCGTTTGAGTATGTTTACTATTGCAATTTGAGTATCTTTTCAATTCTCGTTTGAGTATCTTTCTGTAAGGCTTTCTGATGCGAGTTTCTATTGAATTTGAGAGTGTTTCTAGTGTGGGCGTGTGTTTCTTTCAAACTGAGTATCTTTCTATCGTTGGAGTATGTTTACTATTGTACTTTGAGTATCTTTTCAATTCTCGTTTGAGTATCATTCTGTAAGCCTTTCTGAAGCGAGTTTTTCTTGAATTTGAGAGTGTTTCTAGTGTGGGCGTGTGTTTCTTTCAAACTGAGTATCTTTCTATCGTTTGAGTATGTTTACTATTGCAATTTGAGTATCTTTTCAATTCTCGTTTGAGTATCTTTCTGTAAGCCTTTCTGATGCGAGTTTCTATTGAATTTGAGAGTGTTTCCAGTGTGGGCGTGTGTTTCTTTCAAACTGAGTATCTTTCTATCGTTGGAGTATGTTTACTATTGCACTTTGAGTATCTTTTCAATTCTCGTTTGAGTATCATTCTGTAAGCCTTTCTAATGCTAGTTTTTCTTGAATTTGAGAGTGTTTCCAGTGTGGGTGTGTGTTTTTTTCAAACTGACTATCTTTCTATCGTTTGAGTATGTTTACTATTGCAATTTGAGTATCTTTTCAATTCTCGTTTGAGTATCTTTCTGTAAGCCTTTCTGATGGGAGTTTCTATTGAATTTGAGAGTGTTTCCAGTGTGGGCGTGTGTTTCTTTCAAACTGAGTATCTTTCTATCGTTTGAGTATGTTTACTATTGCAATTTGAGTATCTTTTCAATCCTCGTTTGAGTATCTTTCTGAACGGCTTTCGATGCGAGTTTTTCTTGAATTTGAGAGTGTTTCCAGTGTGGGCGTGTGTTTCTTTCAAACTGAGTATCTTTCTATCGTTTGAGTATGTTTACTATTGCACTTTGAGTATTTTTTCAATTCTCGTGTGAGTATCTTTCTGTAAGCCTTTCTGATGCAAGTTTTTCTTGAATTTGAGAGTGTTTCCAGTGTGGGCGTGTGTTTCTTTCAAACTGGGTATTTTCTATCGTTTGAGTATGTTTACTATTGCACTTTGAGTTTCTTTTCAATTCTCGTTTGAGTATCTTTCTGTAAGCCTTTCTGATGCGAGTTTCTATTGAATTTGAGAGTGTTTCCAGTGTGGGCGTGTGTTTCTTTCAAACTGAGTATCTTTCTATTGTTTGAGTATGTTTACTATTGCAATTTGAGTATCTTTTCAATCCTCGTATGAGTATCTTTCTGAACGGCTTTCGATGCGAGTTTTTCTTGAATTTGAGAGTGTTTCCAGTGTGGGCGTGTGTTTCTCTCAAACTGAGTATCTTTTTATCGTTTGAGTATGTTTACTATTGCACTTTGAGTATCTTTTCAATTCTCGTTTGAGTATCTTTCTGTAAGGCTTTCTGATGCGAGTTTCTATTGAATTTGAGAGTGTTTCCAGTGTGGGCGTGTGTTTCTTTCAAACTGCGTATCTTTCTATCGTTTGAGTATGTTTACTATTGCAATCTGAGTATCTTTCTGTTAGGCTTTCTGATGCGAGTTTCTATTGAATTTGAAAGTATTTCCAGTGTGGGCGTGTGTTTCTTTCAAACTGAGTATCTTTCTATCGTTTGAGTATGTTTACTATTGCACTTTGAGTATCTTTTCAATCCTCGTTTGAGTATCTTTCTGACGCGAATTTCTATTGAATTTGAGAGTGTTTCCAGCGTGGGCGTGTGTTTCTTTCAAACTGAGTATCTTTCTATCGTTTGAGTATGTTTACTATTGCAATTTGTGTATCTTTTCAATTCTCGTTTGAGTATCATTCTGTAAGCCTTTCTGATGCGAGTTTCTCTTGAATTTGAGAGTGTTTCCATTGTGGGCGTGTGTTTCTTTCAAACTGAGTATCTTTCTATCGTTTGAGTATGTTTACTATTGCAAGTTGAGTATCTTTTCAATTCTCGTTTGAGTATCTTTCTGTAAGGCTTTCTGATGCGAGTTTCTATTGAATTTGAGAGTGTTTCTAGTGTGGGCGTGTGTTTCTTTCAAACTGAGTATCTTTCTATCGTTGGAGTATGTTTACTATTGTACTTTGAGTATCTTTTCAATTCTCGTTTGAGTATCTTTCTGTAAGGCTTTCTAATGCGAGTTTCTATTGAATTTGAGAGTGTTTCCAGTGTGGGCGTGTGTTTCTTTCAAACTGAGTATCTTTCTATCGTTGGAGTATGTTTATGATAGGAGCACTTTGTGCGACGTTCTTAACATGTTTTTACCTCCATTCGTACTTTACTTAGCCCTTATTATTGTAGTATAGAGTCATTGAGTCGAGTTAGGAGTCTTTAGTGACGTTCGTTCCCTTTTGGTGCTAAAACGGGTGTAAAATGCAGAAATTGTCGAGAGTGCTATAGAGTAGTATTCCTTGTCGAACTAGGAAACCTAGTTTGGTTAGGATTTTTATTATTCGATATTTCTGTAACATATGTGATTTATATTTATTATTTCCTTTCCTTATTTTCAGAATTAAATGTGAGATAATGACTTGGAAATTATGGAAAGAAAGAGGAGAAGAAGGAAACAAAAGGAGAAAAAGGAAAGAAGTAATTTAGTTTCTGAATAAGATGAAAAGGAAGAAGTATGCAGCCTTAAAGGAGGGAAGGTTCATCCAGCCATTAAATGGAAAGAATAAGAAAAGAAGGAAACAAAAGAAGAAAAAGGAAGGAGAGAACAAAGAGATAATTCTGAAGAATGCATGTGGTCTAGAAGAAGGGAGAATGCATGTGACCAACAAACATGATCATCATTCAATCGAGAAGGAAAGAAAAGAAAAAAAAGGAAATACATAGATCAGCCCATTCAAAACCCTAGCAGCCCCTCCTCTCCTCCTTCCTCTATAAAAGGCATGGCCTCCCTCACAATTCACCATCTCCATTCTCTCACAAACAAAGCCGAATTGCTGCCCAAGAACATCCAGAAAATTCAAGCCAAAAACCTTCATCCATCATCACGGCTTGGTGCTCATCTTCCTCCTCCACCAATTCGAATTCATCTTCCTCCATCCTTCAAGGTTTTCTAATGTGTGATTCATCCATGACTTGTAATCTTTCTTTTTATTTTCTGCAAATTTCGAATTCATTGTATGAATCATTGGATGTTATTTTTGGTTTCATATATGAAGAACATAAATTCAGACTTCTTTGGTTTTATGTTTTGATTGCATGAACTCATGAAATATGTTTGTATGTCGTGTGTAGCATCTATGGGCAGTAGGATTTCGAAATTAATTTAGGTTTTATTTCAATTAATTCCTTGAATTTGTACATCTAAATCAATGCTTGAGGAAGCCAAGGCCATGGTTCTCCTAAGGTTGAGATTTAATTCACCAAAGTGTTTATCGATTGAATATGCGCTTCGTGTTTCAAGTATGGATACTTATATAGGGCTGTGATAGTTCTAGGAATTTGCATGTTTAATCAAGATGAGTGACGCCATGCTTGTGTAACATGTCTCCAATTCGACTTAATGTGCTTATGTGCTACTTTGTTGTTTAACTAGAACGCTTCGTTATGTTGAACTCTCTTTAGCATATGTTTAGGATTGAACGCTTCGTTGATTCTAAATAATTAAGAAGTCTTAACGATTAGATGAACCGCTTCGGACTCTAATTAGAATTGGAATTGAAATGGACTTAGAAATAATCGAAAATACTTGCTGCCTATATGTTGTTCTATACGTGTCATACATGTTTCTTGAGTAGAATTCGTGTTTTGGTTATGTGATGAGTGGTTGATCAATTGTATATAAGTAATTTAGGATTATTTTAAGTTGTAGTTTTATAATCCAAATCAAATTCCCCAATAACATGATAAGTGTTGAGGCCCCTTTGATTCCCCGGACTGAACGATCCCTGCTTATTCTATACTAACGATGATGTTTTACAGGGTATTTTATAGACGTTCTAAACGAACGCTCTATCATTTTGGCGTCGTTGCCGGGGACTTGATTAATTCTCAATGCTTTGAAGTGTTACTATTGTGTTATATTGTGAATTGTATAATTGTATTTTGTTTCTGTGAATAGTAATCGTAAATAGTGCTTATGTGAACAGTAACTCCGAAAAAAAAACTTGTATAGAACGAAATTTTTTATTGTGTATATTAAGTTGTTATTTGTTATATTGTTGTAGTAGTATGCCTATAAGAAACTTGTTACACATAGTAATTTTTTTTTTTAGGGAAGCTAAATGTTTATTTATGCCAGGTTTATTGTAAGTTATAAGGTGAATGAAATAGGTAAAGTCCATTTTGTTAATATTAGCCTTAACCCTCCATTTGTACCTTGCAAAGGTCACTTGGGGTTGAGGGCGGCTTTTATTAACACTTTGCGAGCAGTCTAACACACAAATTTATTCCGAGCTGAGTAAGGGGCTTGCTATTTTCATTACCCTGGTTCAAGGTTTACAAAATTGGATCTCAGAGGCCCATAGACTGACATACATCTCGGTGATGGAGTCGATTGGGAAAGCATCCTTTCGAGGTTGTGGCCCCCGTGGTGTCCAACAAATGAGTCCTGCCTTGTGACTATCTCTGATTCTAGCTATCCAGCCTTCTGAAACAAAGGAATGAGTTTGTGTCTAGACGACGTACTTAGGCCGCACGTCCACCTCACTTTATAACTTAGAAAATAACTTTGTATAAATAGATGTATATAGTTTCAAAAGAAAATGATATTCTAATTTTTAAGGTATATCAGATAAAGCAAGACCCTTACCGGGGGCTGTTTCAGTCCATTGCACAGTTAGCTCCTCTGCTCCACGTACCTTAAAAGTTAGGATTGTGTGTGAATAAAATCAATTAGACTTAGTGACACTCATACACTTGTAGATTTCGAAACAAAAAGAAAAAAATTGTCTTTAAGTTTAACTATATTTGTATTCAATTGCTAACATTTCTTTTATTTCATTTTATACTTGATCGCTAACATTTTGTGTGTCTTTGTATACCTTAGTTGCCAGATAGGGATTTTAAGAAAGAGTTGGAGAATTCTATTGTTAACAGTTGATTGAAGCTCTCAATGACTTGGGAAGGACGACAAGTGTTGCAAGAAGCGGAGTTCTACCACACTCTAACTTTTGATTCATGATTTGCAATTAATTTAACTCATACTAACTTTAGCTTAATCATTAACACTTTACTAACTTATTCTTCGAGATCTCATCTCCACTTTTCTAATTATCTTTCTCTTGATGCGATGTAGTTTAAGAGTGGATGAACATGCATCGAGTTTTGATACTCATAGCAAAGAGGCACGAATTTGGAGGTGTACAACTCCAAGTGGCGTCGCCTGCAACTTGAAAAGAAGTGAAGAGTGTAGGCCAAAGGACTATAAACATTAAGCGCTGCATGGGAGGCAACCCATTTCAACCGTACTTGTGGAGGAGTCGTCTACGGGAGTTTGCATTTTCTTATCCCTTCACTCTTATGGTTGAATTCTATATGTGTTGATGTGTGATCTTATTCTATACTTATGAATTACATTCTAATTATTGAGCTTACATTGAGGACAATGTAATTTTCTAAGTGTGAGGTAGGGTTGCATGATCATTGTTTGCTGATTTTTGCTTTGATTTCATAATATAAACGAAAAAGAAAGAAAAAAATTGGAAACATATATAAAAAAATCGAAAAAAAAAGAATGTGTTGTTTTGAGTCTTAGGATGCCCCTAAAATCTAGGATGATTATGTCTCTAAATGCATAGATGATGGTTTTGCATTTCATAAGAATTGAATTGTAAGTTTCATTGATAATGTGGATTTGGTATGAACATGTGAGAGTTGATTGAATGTAATATGACATACATGTTTGGTTAGTTTAAGTCCATAACAACCTGTGAGTTTTGAGCCTATATATGTTTTCTTCTTGAGTGATAATATGAAATTTCGTGGTTGTTTTGTGAACCTCATTATTCTTTGCATATTCAATGACTATGTGCCATAGCTTTTAATGGACTCTAGAATTTACTAGAACTCATCTTTTGTGATTGTTGAAACTTTTAAGTCATAAAATGCTCTGATTTTGAAAGGGATTTATGGATCATTTCTAGGATTACCACCACTTTAGCCAAACAGCCATGTATCCCTATATGTGCCATGTTTGGGACCCCTTAGTTGAACCTCATTTGAGCCTACGTTGAGCCTTTTCTTCATCACCTATGTTTTCTCCATGCTTAGTATAGTTACCTCTACCTTGTCCTATAGACTTGGCAGAACTATTTTTGAGATGATGTGATGATGCATGAAATAAGTGTGGGGTGGAAGACATGAGAAAAGAAAATATGAACAAGCTTTTAAGCAAATGCCGAAAAAGAAAAGAAAGGAAAAAAAAAATGATGATGAATGAAAAAAATGATGAGATCGGCAATACAAGGAAAGAAAGGAAAATATGTTGTCTTCCATGTGTGATTTGGAGTTGAGTTGTAATTGAAGGTCTAAAAATGTTTATTTGACCTTTGTCCATGTTCACTTTGTGGCTAAAATGATGTTTGGGCCCAACTTGTTATATTTGACCATTGATGGTGTGTGGTGTCATAAGGATGGTGTTTACTCTGCTAAGTCTATAAGATTACCTTTGTGATTCCTTGATATTCCATGCCTTTAGCTAAGCCTAAAACATTCACTCTTATCTAATGATCCTAATGATTCTTAAAATGAGCAAATCTTGGTTTGTGGAGATGATCACAAGAGTTGAGCATATGGCTTTGGTCCATTTGTGCACTTAGTTGTTAAATGAGGTTTTCCTTTTGTTATTCACAAAGTGCTTTCATTTAATGAAATATGCAAGATATTTGATGCTTTATTATCCTTTCTCTTGCATATGCTTGTGTGTGAATCATAACCATGAATCTGAGTGAAAAGAAGAGAGTATGCCTTGTGAGGAGGATTGAATTGACTAAACATGATATGTGCCTATTGTCTCATTTCTTACTTATTCATACAAAGAAGCATGTTGATAAAACTTGGAATTTATGTGCTTACATTTAAATGCTTAAACTTGAAAGCTATGTGTTTTGAGATTCTGAGACAATCATTTAGGGGCAATAGTGTTTTGTGTAGTTTTGTTTTGTTTTGCTAAGGGACTAGCAAAAGCCAAGTGTGGGGTAGTTGATAGGAGCACTTTGTGCGACGTTCTTAACATGTTTTTACCTCCATTCGTACTTTACTTAGCCCTTATTATTGTAGTATAGAGTCATTGAGTCGAGTTAGGAGTCTTTAGTGACGTTCGTTCCCTTTTGGTGCTAAAACGGGTGTAAAATGCAGAAATTGTCGAGAGTGCTATAGAGTAGTATTCCTTGTCGAACTAGGAAACCTAGTTTGGTTAGGATTTTTATTATTCGATATTTCTGTAACATATGTGATTTATATTTATTATTTCCTTTCCTTATTTTCAGAATTAAATGTGAGATAATGACTTGGAAATTATGGAAAGAAAGAGGAGAAGAAGGAAACAAAAGGAGAAAAAGGAAAGAAGTAATTTAGTTTCTGAATAAGATGAAAAGGAAGAAGTATGCAGCCTTAAAGGAGGGAAGGTTCATCCAGCCATTAAATGGAAAGAATAAGAAAAGAAGGAAACAAAAGAAGAAAAAGGAAGGAGAGAACAAAGAGATAATTCTGAAGAATGCATGTGGTCTAGAAGAAGGGAGAATGCATGTGACCAACAAACATGATCATCATTCAATCGAGAAGGAAAGAAAAGAAAAAAAAGGAAATACATAGATCAGCCCATTCAAAACCCTAGCAGCCCCTCCTCTCCTCCTTCCTCTATAAAAGGCATGGCCTCCCTCACAATTCACCATCTCCATTCTCTCACAAACAAAGCCGAATTGCTGCCCAAGAACATCCAGAAAATTCAAGCCAAAAACCTTCATCCATCATCACGGCTTGGTGCTCATCTTCCTCCTCCACCAATTCGAATTCATCTTCCTCCATCCTTCAAGGTTTTCTAATGTGTGATTCATCCATGACTTGTAATCTTTCTTTTTATTTTCTGCAAATTTCGAATTCATTGTATGAATCATTGGATGTTATTTTTGGTTTCATATATGAAGAACATAAATTCAGACTTCTTTGGTTTTATGTTTTGATTGCATGAACTCATGAAATATGTTTGTATGTCGTGTGTAGCATCTATGGGCAGTAGGATTTCGAAATTAATTTAGGTTTTATTTCAATTAATTCCTTGAATTTGTACATCTAAATCAATGCTTGAGGAAGCCAAGGCCATGGTTCTCCTAAGGTTGAGATTTAATTCACCAAAGTGTTTATCGATTGAATATGCGCTTCGTGTTTCAAGTATGGATACTTATATAGGGCTGTGATAGTTCTAGGAATTTGCATGTTTAATCAAGATGAGTGACGCCATGCTTGTGTAACATGTCTCCAATTCGACTTAATGTGCTTATGTGCTACTTTGTTGTTTAACTAGAACGCTTCGTTATGTTGAACTCTCTTTAGCATATGTTTAGGATTGAACGCTTCGTTGATTCTAAATAATTAAGAAGTCTTAACGATTAGATGAACCGCTTCGGACTCTAATTAGAATTGGAATTGAAATGGACTTAGAAATAATCGAAAATACTTGCTGCCTATATGTTGTTCTATACGTGTCATACATGTTTCTTGAGTAGAATTCGTGTTTTGGTTATGTGATGAGTGGTTGATCAATTGTATATAAGTAATTTAGGATTATTTTAAGTTGTAGTTTTATAATCCAAATCAAATTCCCCAATAACATGATAAGTGTTGAGGCCCCTTTGATTCCCCGGACTGAACGATCCCTGCTTATTCTATACTAACGATGATGTTTTACAGGGTATTTTATAGACGTTCTAACCGAACGCTCTATCAGTTTACTATTGCAATTTGAGTATCTTTTCAATTCTCGTTTGAGTATCATTCTGTAAGCCTTTCTGATGCAAGTTTCTCTTGAATTTGAGAGTGTTTCCATTCTGGGCGTGTGTTTCTTTCAAACTGAGTATCTTTCTATCGTTTGAGTATGTTTACTATTGCAATTTGAGTATCTTTTCAATCCTCGTTTGAGTATCTTTCCGTAAGGCTTTCTGATGCGAGTTTCTATTGAATTTTAGAGTGTTTCCAGTGTGGGCGTGTGTTTCTTTCAAACTGAGTATCTTTCTATCGTTTGAGTATGTTTACTATTGCAATTTGAGTATCTTTTCAATTCTCGTTTTAGTATCTTTCTGAACGGCTTTCGATGCGAGTTTTTCTTGAATTTTAGAGTGTTTCCAGTGTGGGCGTGTGTTTCTTTCAAACTGGGTATTTTCTATCGTTTGAGTATGTTTACTATTGCACTTTGAGTTTCTTTTCAATTCTCGTTTGAGTATCTTTCTGTAAGCCTTTCTGATGCGAGTTTCTATTGAATTTGAGAGTGTTTCCAGTGTGGGCGTGTGTTTCTTTCAAACTGAGTATCTTTCTATTGTTTGAGTATGTTTACTATTGCAATTTGAGTATCTTTTCAATCCTCGTATGAGTATCTTTCTGAACGGCTTTCGATGCGAGTTTTTCTTGAATTTGAGAGTGTTTCCAGTGTGGGCGTGTGTTTCTCTCAAACTGAGTATCGTTTTATCGTTTGAGTATGTTTATTATTGCACTTTGAGTATCTTTTCAATTCTCGTTTGAGTATCTTTCTGTAAGGCTTTCTGATGCGAGTTTCTATTGAATTTGAGAGTGTTTCCAGTGTGGGCGTGTGTTTCTTTCAAACTGGGTATTTTCTATCGTTTGAGTATGTTTACTATTGCACTTTGAGTTTCTTTTCAATTCTCGTTTGAGTATCTTTCTGTAAGCCTTTCTGATGCGAGTTTCTATTGAATTTGAGAGTGTTTCCAGTGTGGGCGTGTGTTTCTTTCAAACTGAGTATCTTTCTATTGTTTGAGTATGTTTACTATTGCAATTTGAGTATCTTTTCAATCCTCGTATGAGTATCTTTCTGAACGGCTTTCGATGCGAGTTTTTCTTGATTTTGAGAGTGTTTCCAGTGTGGGCGTGTGTTTCTCTCAAACTGAGTATCTTTTTATCGTTTGAGTATGTTTACTATTGCACTTTGAGTATCTTTTCAATTCTCGTTTGAGTATCTTTCTGTAAGGCTTTCTGATGCGAGTTTCTATTGAATTTGAGAGTGTTTCTAGTGTGGGCGTGTGTTTCTTTCAAACTGAGTATCTTTCTATCGTTGGAGTATGTTTACTATTGCAATTTGTGTATCTTTTCAATTCTCGTTTGAGTATCATTCTGTAAGCCTTTCTGATGCGAGTTTCTCTTGAATTTGAGAGTGTTTCCATTGTGGGCGTGTGTTTCTTTCAAACTGAGTATCTTTCTATCGTTTTAGTATGTTTACTATTTTAATTTGAGTATCTTTTCAATTCTCGTTTGAGTATCTTTCTGTAAGGCTTTCTGATGCGAGTTTCTATTGAATTTGAGAGTGTTTCTAGTGTGGGCGTGTGTTTCTTTCAAACTGAGTATCTTTCTATCGTTGGAGTATGTTTACTATTGCAATTTGAGTATCTTTTCAATTCTCGTTTGAGTATCATTCTGTAAGCCTTTCTGATGCAAGTTTCTCTTGAATTTGAGAGTGTTTCCATTCTGGGCGTGTGTTTCTTTCAAACTGAGTATCTTTCTATGGTTTGAGTATGTTTACTATTGCAATTTGAGTATCTTTTCAATCCTCGTTTGAGTATCTTTCCGTAAGGCTTTCTGATGCGAGTTTCTATTGAATTTTAGAGTGTTTCCAGTGTGGGCGTGTGTTTCTTTCAAACTGAGTATCTTTCTATCGTTTGATTATGTTTACTATTGCAATTTGAGTATCTTTTCAATTCTCGTTTTAGTATCTTTCTGAACGGCTTTCGATGCGAGTTTTTCTTGAATTTTAGAGTGTTTCCAGTGTGGGCGTGTGTTTCTTTCAAACTGGGTATTTTCTATCGTTTGAGTATGTTTACTATTGCACTTTGAGTTTCTTTTCAATTCTCGTTTGAGTATCTTTCTGTAAGCCTTTCTGATGCGAGTTTCTATTGAATTTGAGAGTGTTTCCAGTGTGGGCGTGTGTTTCTTTCAAACTGAGTATCTTTCTATTGTTTGAGTATGTTTACTATTGCAATTTGAGTATCTTTTCAATCCTCGTATGAGTATCTTTCTGAACGGCTTTCGATGCGAGTTTTTCTTGAATTTGAGAGTGTTTCCAGTGTGGGCGTGTGTTTCTCTCAAACTGAGTATCTTTTTATCGTTTGAGTATGTTTACTATTGCACTTTGAGTATCTTTTCAATTCTCGTTTGAGTATCTTTCTGTAAGGCTTTCTGATGCGAGTTTCTATTGAATTTGAGAGTGTTTCCAGTGTGGGCGTGTGTTTCTTTCAAACTGGGTATTTTCTATCGTTTGAGTATGTTTACTATTGCACTTTGAGTTTCTTTTCAATTCTCGTTTGAGTATCTTTCTGTAAGCCTTTCTGATGCGAGTTTCTATTGAATTTGAGAGTGTTTCCAGTGTGGGCGTGTGTTTCTTTCAAACTGAGTATCTTTCTATTGTTTGAGTATGTTTACTATTGCAATTTGAGTATCTTTTCAATCCTCGTATGAGTATCTTTCTGAACGGCTTTCGATGCGAGTTTTTCTTGATTTTGAGAGTGTTTCCAGTGTGGGCGTGTGTTTCTCTCAAACTGAGTATCTTTTTATCGTTTGAGTATGTTTACTATTGCACTTTGAGTATCTTTTCAATTCTCGTTTGAGTATCTTTCTGTAAGGCTTTCTGATGCGAGTTTCTATTGAATTTGAGAGTGTTTCTAGTGTGGGCGTGTGTTTCTTTCAAACTGAGTATCTTTCTATCGTTGGAGTATGTTTACTATTGCAATTTGTGTATCTTTTCAATTCTCGTTTGAGTATCATTCTGTAAGACTTTCTGATGCGAGTTTCTCTTGAATTTGAGAGTGTTTCCATTGTGGGCGTGTGTTTCTTTCAAACTGAGTATCTTTCTATCGTTTTAGTATGTTTACTATTTTAATTTGAGTATCTTTTCAATTCTCGTTTGAGTATCTTTCTGTAAGGCTTTCTGATGCGAGTTTCTATTGAATTTGAGAGTGTTTCTAGTGTGGGCGTGTGTTTCTTTCAAACTGAGTATCTTTCTATCGTTGGAGTATGTTTACTATTGCAATTTGAGTATCTTTTCAATCCTCGTTTGAGTATCTTTCCGTAAGGCTTTCTGATGCGAGTTTCTATTGAATTTTAGAGTGTTTCCAGTGTGGGCGTGTGTTTCTTTCAAACTGAGTATCTTTCTATCGTTTGAGTATGTTTACTATTGCAATTTGAGTATCTTTTCAATTCTCGTTTTAGTATCTTTCTGAACGGTTTTCGATGCGAGTTTTTCTTGAATTTTAGAGTGTTTCCAGTGTGGGCGTGTGTTTCTTTCAAACTGGGTATTTTCTATCGTTTGAGTATGTTTACTATTGCACTTTGAGTTTCTTTTCAATTCTCGTTTAAGTATCTTTCTGTAAGCCTTTCTGATGCGAGTTTCTATTGAATTTGAGAGTGTTTCCAGTGTGGGCGTGTGTTTCTTTCAAACTGAGTATCTTTCTATTGTTTGAGTATGTTAACTATTGCAATTTGAGTATCTTTTCAATCCTCGTATGAGTATCTTTCTGAACGGCTTTCGATGCGAGTTTTTCTTGAATTTGAGAGTGTTTCCAGTGTGGGCGTGTGTTTCTCTCAAACTGAGTATCTTTTTATCGTTTGAGTATGTTTACTATTGCACTTTGAGTATCTTTTCAATTCTCGTTTGAGTATCTTTCTGTAAGGCTTTCTGATGCGAGTTTCTATTGAATTTGAGAGTGTTTCCAGTGTGGGCGTGTGTTTCTTTCAAACTGAGTATCTTTCTATTGTTTGAGTATGTTAACTATTGCAATTTGAGTATCTTTTCAATCCTCGTATGAGTATCTTTCTGAACGGCTTTCGATGCGAGTTTTTCTTGAATTTGAGAGTGTTTCCAGTGTGGGCGTGTGTTTCTCTCAAACTGAGTATCTTTTTATCGTTTGAGTATGTTTACTATTGCACTTTGAGTATCTTTTCAATTCTCGTTTGAGTATCTTTCTGTAAGGCTTTCTGATGCGAGTTTCTATTTAATTTGAGAGTGTTTCCAGTGTGGGCGTGTGTTTCTTTCAAACTGGGTATTTTCTATCGTTTGAGTATGTTTACTATTGCACTTTGAGTTTCTTTTCAATTCTCGTTTGAGTATCTTTCTGTAAGCCTTTCTGATGCGAGTTTCTATTGAATTTGAGAGTGTTTCCAGTGTGGGCGTGTGTTTCTTTCAAACTGAGTATCTTTCTATTGTTTGAGTATGTTTACTATTGCAATTTGAGTATCTTTTCAATCCTCGTATGAGTATCTTTCTGAACGGCTTTCGATGCGAGTTTTTCTTGAATTTGAGAGTGTTTCCAGTGTGGGCGTGTGTTTCTCTCAAACTGAGTATCTTTTTATCGTTTGAGTATGTTTACTATTGCACTTTGAGTATCTTTTCAATTCTCGTTTGAGTATCTTTCTGTAAGGCATTCTGATGCGAGTTTCTATTGAATTTGAGAGTGTTTCTAGTGTGGGCGTGTGTTTCTTTCAAACTGAGTATCTTTCTATCGTTGGAGTATGTTTACTATTGCAATTTGTGTATCTTTTCAATTCTCGTTTGAGTATCATTCTGTAAGCCTTTCTGATGCGAGTTTCTCTTGAATTTGAGAGTGTTTCCATTGTGGGCGTGTGTTTCTTTCAAACTGAGTATCTTTCTATCGTTTGAGTATGTTTACTATTGCAATTTGAGTATCTTTTCAATTCTCGTTTGAGTATCTTTCTGTAAGGCTTTCTGATGCGAGTTTCTATTGAATTTGAGAGTGTTTCTAGTGTGGGCGTGTGTTTCTTTCAAACTGAGTATCTTTCTATCGTTTGAGTATGTTTACTATTGCAATTTGAGTATCTTTTCAATTCTCGTTTGAGTATCTTTCTGTAAGGCTTTCTGATGCGAGTTTCTATTGAATTTGAGAGTGTTTCTAGTGTGGGCGTGTGTTTCTTTCAAACTGAGTATCTTTCTATCGTTGGAGTATGTTTACTATTGCAATTTGTGTATCTTTTCAATTCTCGTTTGAGTATCATTCTGTAAGCCTTTCTGATGCGAGTTTCTCTTGAATTTGAGAGTGTTTCCATTGTGGGCGTGTGTTTCTTTCAAACTGAGTATCTTTCTATCGTTTGAGTATGTTTACTATTGCAATTTGAGTATCTTTTCAATTCTCGTTTGAGTATCTTTCTGTAAGGCTTTCTGATGCGAGTTTCTATTGAATTTGAGAGTGTTTCCAGTGTGGGCGTGTGTTTCTTTCAAACTGGGTATTTTCTATCGTTTGAGTATGTTTACTATTGCACTTTGAGTTTCTTTTCAATTCTCGTTTGAGTATCTTTCTGTAAGCCTTTCTGATGCGAGTTTCTATTGAATTTGAGAGTGTTTCCAGTGTGGGCGTGTGTTTCTTTCAAACTGAGTATCTTTCTATTGTTTGAGTATGTTTACTATTGCAATTTGAGTATCTTTTCAATCCTCGTATGAGTATCTTTCTGAACGGCTTTCGATGCGAGTTTTTCTTGATTTTGAGAGTGTTTCCAGTGTGGGCGTGTGTTTCTCTCAAACTGAGTATCTTTTTATCGTTTGAGTATGTTTACTATTGCACTTTGAGTATCTTTTCAATTCTCGTTTGAGTATCTTTCTGTAAGGCTTTCTGATGCGAGTTTCTATTGAATTTGAGAGTGTTTCTAGTGTGGGCGTGTGTTTCTTTCAAACTGAGTATCTTTCTATCGTTGGAGTATGTTTACTATTGCAATTTGTGTATCTTTTCAATTCTCGTTTGAGTATCATTCTGTAAGCCTTTCTGATGCGAGTTTCTCTTGAATTTGAGAGTGTTTCCATTGTGGGCGTGTGTTTCTTTCAAACTGAGTATCTTTCTATCGTTTTAGTATGTTTACTATTTTAATTTGAGTATCTTTTCAATTCTCGTTTGAGTATCTTTCTGTAAGGCTTTCTGATGCGAGTTTCTATTGAATTTGAGAGTGTTTCTAGTGTGGGCGTGTGTTTCTTTCAAACTGAGTATCTTTCTATCGTTGGAGTATGTTTACTATTGTACTTTGAGTATCTTTTCAATTCTCGTTTGAGTATCTTTCTGTAAGGCTTTCTAATGCGAGTTTCTATTGAATTTGAGAGTGTTTCCAGTGTGGGCGTGTGTTTCTTTCAAACTGAGTATCTTTCTATCGTTGGAGTATGTTTACTATTGCAATTTGAGTATCTTTTCAATCCTCGTTTGAGTATCTTTCCGTAAGGCTTTCTGATGCGAGTTTCTATTGAATTTTAGAGTGTTTCCAGTGTGGGCGTGTGTTTCTTTCAAACTGAGTATCTTTCTATCGTTTGAGTATGTTTACTATTGCAATTTGAGTATCTTTTCAATTCTCGTTTTAGTATCTTTCTGAACGGTTTTCGATGCGAGTTTTTCTTGAATTTTAGAGTGTTTCCAGTGTGGGCGTGTGTTTCTTTCAAACTGGGTATTTTCTATCGTTTGAGTATGTTTACTATTGCACTTTGAGTTTCTTTTCAATTCTCGTTTGAGTATCTTTCTGTAAGCCTTTCTGATGCGAGTTTCTATTGAATTTGAGAGTGTTTCCAGTGTGGGCGTGTGTTTCTTTCAAACTGAGTATCTTTCTATTGTTTGAGTATGTTTACTATTGCAATTTGAGTATCTTTTCAATCCTCGTATGAGTATCTTTCTGAACGGCTTTCGATGCGAGTTTTTCTTGAATTTGAGAGTG
>NW_026089532.1:300000-384332 GCF_933775445.1 Argentina anserina | reverse complement strand
TGTTTCTTTCAACTGAGTATCTTTACATCGTTTGCGTATCATTACTATTCCAATTGTGTATCTTTTCATTTCTCGTTTGAGTATCTTTCTATAAGGCTTCTGATGCGAGTTTCTATTGTATTTGAGAGTTTTGCAAGTTTGGGAGTGTGTTTCTTTCAACTGAGTATCTTTACATCGTTTGCGTATCTTTACTATTCCAATTGTGTATCTTTTCATTTCTCGTTTGAGTATCTTTCTGTAAGGCTTTCTGAAGCGAGTTTCTATTAAATTTGAGAGTTTTGCAAGTGTGGGAGTGTGTTTCTTTCAAACTGAGTATCTTTACATCGTTTGCGTATCATTACTATTCCAATTGTTTATCTTTTCATTTCTCGTTTGAGTATCTTTACATCGTTTGCGTATCTTTACTATTCCAATTGTGTATCTTTACATCGTTTGCGTATCTTTACTATTCCAATTGTGTATCTTTTCATTTCTCGTTTGAGTATCTTTCTGTAAGGCTTTCTGAAGCGAGTTTCTATTAAATTTGAGAGTTTTGCAAGTGTGGGAGTGTGTTTCTTTCAAACTGAGTATCTTTACATCGTTTGCGTATCTTTACTATTCCAATTGTGTATCTTTACATCGTTTGCGTATCATTACTATTCCAATTGTGTATCTTTTCATTTCTCGTTTGAGTATCTTTCTGTAAGGCTTTCTGATGCGAGTTTCTATTGAATTTGAGAGTTTTGCAAGTGTGGGAGTGTGTTTCTTTCAAACTGAGTATCTTTACATCGTTTGCGTATCTTTACTATTCCAATTGTGTATCTTTACATTGTTTGCGTATCTTTTACTATTCCGATTGTGTATCCTTTCATTTCTCGTTTGAGTATGTTTCTGTAAGGCTTCTGATGCGAGATTCTATTGTATTTGAGAGTTTTGCAAGTGTGGGAGTGTGTTTCTTTCAAACTGAGTATCTTTACATCGTTTGCGTATCATTACTATTCCAATTGTTTATCTTTTCATTTCTCGTTTGAGTATCTTTCTGTAAGGCTTCTGATGCGAGTTTCTATTGTATTTGAGAGTTTTGCAAGTGTGGGAGTGTGTTTCTTTCAAACTGAGTATCTTTACATCGTTTGCGTATCATTACTATTCCAATTGTTTATCTTTTCATTTCTCGTTTGAGTATCTTTCTGTAAGGCTTCTGATGCGAGTTTCTATTGTATTTGAGAGTTTTGCAAGTGTGGGAGTGTGTTTCTTTCAAACTGAGTATCTTTACATCGTTTGCGTATCTTTACTATTCCAATTGTGTATCTTTTCATTTCTCGTTTGAGTATCTTTCTGTAAGGCTTCTGATGCGAGTTTCTATTATATTTGAGAGTTTTGCAAGTGTGGGAGTGTGTTTCTTTCAAACTGAGTATCTTTACATAGTTTGCGTATCTTTACTATTCCAATTGTGTATCTTTACATCGTTTGCGTATCTTTACTATTCCAATTGTGTAACTTTTCATTGCTCATTTGAGTATCTTTCTGTAAGGCTTTCTGATGCGAGTTTCTTTTGAATTTGACAGTTTTGCAAGTGTGGGAGTGTGTTTCTTTCAAACTGAGTATCTTTACATCGTTTGCGTATCATTACTATTCCAATTGTTTATCTTTTCATTTCTCGTTTGAGTATCTTTCTGTAAGGCTTCTGATGCGAGTTTCTATTGTATTTGAGAGTTTTGCAAGTGTGGGAGTGTGTTTCTTTCAAACTGAGTATCTTTACATCGTTTGCGTATCTTTACTATTCCAATTGTGTATCTTTTCATTTCTCGTTTGAGTATCTTTCTGTAAGGCTTCTGATGCGAGTTTCTATTATATTTGAGAGTTTTGCAAGTGTGGGAGTGTGTTTCTTTCAAACTGAGTATCTTTACATCGTTTGCGTATCTTTACTATTCCAATTGTGTATCTTTACATTGTTTGAGTATCTTTACTATTCCAATTGTGTAACTTTTCATTGCTCGTTTGAGTATCTTTCTGTAAGGCTTTCTGATGCGAGTTTCTATTGTATTTGAGAGTTTTGCAAGTGTGGGAGTGTGTTTCTTTCAAACTGAGTATCTTTACATCGTTTGCGTATCTTTACTATTCCAATTGTGTAACTTTTCATTGCTCGTTTGAGTATCTTTCTGTAAGGCTTTCTGATGCGAGTTTCTTTTGAATTTGAAAGTTTTGCAAGTGTGGGAGTGTGTTTCTTTCAAACTGAGTATCTTTACATCGTTTGCGTATCATTACTATTCCAATTGTTTATCTTTTCATTTCTCGTTTGAGTATCTTTCTGTAAGGCTTCTGATGAGAATTTCTATTGTATTTGAGAGTTTTGCAAGTGTGGGAGTGTGTTTCTTTCAAACTGAGTATCTTTACATCGTTTGCGTATCATTACTATTCCAATTGTTTATCTTTTCATTTCTCGTTTAAGTATCTTTCTGGAAGGCTTCTGATGCGAGTTTCTATTGTATTTGAGAGTTTTGCAAGTGTGGGAGTGTGTTTCTTTCAAACTGAGTATCTTTACATCGTTTGCGTATCTTTACTATTCCAATTGTGTATCTTTTCATTTCTCGTTTGAGTATCTTTCTGTAAGGCTTCTGATGCGAGTTTCTATTATATTTGAGAGTTTTGCAAGTGTGGGAGTGTGTTTCTTTCAAACTGAGTATCTTTACATAGTTTGCGTATCTTTACTATTCCAATTGTGTATCTTTACATCGTTTGCGTATCTTTACTATTCCAATTGTGTAACTTTTCATTGCTCGTTTGAGTATCTTTCTGTAAGGCTTTCTGATGCGAGTTTCTTTTGAATTTGAAAGTTTTGCAAGTGTGGGAGTGTGTTTCTTTCAAACTGAGTATCTTTACATCGTTTGCGTATCTTTACTATTCCAATTGTGTATCTTTTCATTTCTCGTTTGAGTATCTTTCTGTAAGGTTTCTGATGCGAGTTTCTATTATATTTGAGAGTTTTGCAAGTGTGGGAGTGTGTTTCTTTCAAACTGAGTATCTTTACACAGTTTGCGTATCTTTACTATTCCAATTGTGTATCTTTACATCGTTTGCGTATCTTTACTATTCCAATTGTGTATCTTTTCATTTCTCGTTTGAGTATCTTTCTGTAAGGCTTCTGATGCGAGTTTCTATTGTATTTGAGAGTTTTGCAAGTGTGGGAGTGTGTTTCTTTCAAACTGAGTATCTTTACATCGTTTGCGTATCATTACTATTCCAATTGTTTATCTTTTCATTTCTCGTTTGAGTATCTTTCTGTAAGGCTTCTGATGCGAGTTTCTATTGTATTTGAGAGTTTTGCAAGTGTGGGAGTGTGTTTCTTTCAAACTGAGTATCTTTACATCGTTTGCGTATCTTTACTATTCCAATTGTGTATCTTTTCATTTCTCGTTTGAGTATCTTTCTGTAAGGCTTCTGATGCGAGTTTCTATTATATTTGAGAGTTTTGCAAGTGTGGGAGTGTGTTTCTTTCAAACTGAGTATCTTTACATCGTTTGCGTATCTTTACTATTCCAATTGTGTATCTTTACATTGTTTGAGTATCTTTACTATTCCAATTGTGTATCTTTTCATTTCTCGTTTGAGTATCTTTCTGTAAGGCTTCTGATGCGAGTTTCTATTGTATTTGAGAGTTTTGCAAGTGTGGGAGTGTGTTTCTTTCAAACTGAGTATCTTTACATCGTTTGCGTATCTTTACTATTCCAATTGTGTATCTTTACATCGTTTGCGTATCTTTACTATTCCAATTGTGTATCTTTTCATTTCTCGTTTGAGTATCTTTCTGTAAAGCTTCTGATGCGAGTTTCTATTGTATTTGAGAGTTTTGCAAGTGTGGGAGTGTGTTTCTTTCAAACTGAGTATCTTTACATCGTTTGCGTATCTTTACTATTCCAATTGTGTATCTTTTCATTTCTCGTTTGAGTATCTTTCTGTAAGGCTTTTGATGCGAGTTTCTATTGTATTTGAGAGTTTTGCAAGTTTGGGAGTGTGTTTCTTTCAAACTTAGTATCTTTACATCGTTTGCGTATCTTTACTATTCCAATTGTGTATCTTTACATCGTTTGCGTATCTTTACTATTCCAATTGTGTAACTTTTCATTGCTCGTTTGAGTATCTTTCTGTAAGGCTTTCTGATGCGAGTTTCTTTTGAATTTGAAAGTTTTGCAAGTGTGGGAGTGTGTTTCTTTCAAACTGAGTATCTTTACATCGTTTGCGTATCTTTACTATTCCAATTGTGTATCTTTTCATTTCTCGTTTGAGTATCTTTCTGTAAGGCTTCTGATGCGAGTTTCTATTATATTTGAGAGTTTTGCAAGTGTGGGAGTGTGTTTCTTTCAAACTGAGTATCTTTACACAGTTTGCGTATCTTTACTATTCCAATTGTGTATCTTTACATCGTTTGCGTATCTTTACTATTCCAATTGTGTATCTTTTCATTTCTCGTTTGAGTATCTTTCTGTAAGGCTTCTGATGCGAGTTTCTATTGTATTTGAGAGTTTTGCAAGTGTGGGAGTGTGTTTCTTTCAAACTGAGTATCTTTACATCGTTTGCGTATCATTACTATTCCAATTGTTTATCTTTTCATTTCTCGTTTGAGTATCTTTCTGTAAGGCTTCTGATGCGAGTTTCTATTGTATTTGAGAGTTTTGCAAGTGTGGGAGTGTGTTTCTTTCAAACTGAGTATCTTTACATCGTTTGCGTATCTTTACTATTCCAATTGTGTATCTTTTCATTTCTCGTTTGAGTATCTTTCTGTAAGGCTTCTGATGCGAGTTTCTATTATATTTGAGAGTTTTGCAAGTGTGGGAGTGTGTTTCTTTCAAACTGAGTATCTTTACATCGTTTGCGTATCTTTACTATTCCAATTGTGTATCTTTACATTGTTTGAGTATCTTTACTATTCCAATTGTGTATCTTTTCATTTCTCGTTTGAGTATCTTTCTGTAAGGCTTCTGATGCGAGTTTCTATTGTATTTGAGAGTTTTGCAAGTGTGGGAGTGTGTTTCTTTCAAACTGAGTATCTTTACATCGTTTGCGTATCTTTACTATTCCAATTGTGTATCTTTACATCGTTTGCGTATCTTTACTATTCCAATTGTGTATCTTTTCATTTCTCGTTTGAGTATCTTTCTGTAAAGCTTCTGATGCGAGTTTCTATTGTATTTGAGAGTTTTGCAAGTGTGGGAGTGTGTTTCTTTCAAACTGAGTATCTTTACATCGTTTGCGTATCTTTACTATTCCAATTGTGTATCTTTACATCGTTTGCGTATCTTTACTATTCCAATTGTGTTTCTTTACATAGTTTGCGTATCTTTACTATTCCAATTGTGTATCTTTTCATTTCTCGTTTGAGTATCTTTCTGTAAGGCTTCTGATGCGAGTTTCTATTGTATTTGAGAGTTTTGCAAGTGTCGGAGTGTGTTTCTTTCAAACTGAGTTTCTTTACATCGTTTGCGTATCTTTACTATTTCAATTGTGTATCTTTACATCGTTTGCGTATCTTTACTATTCCAATTGTGTATCTTTTCATTTCTCGTTTCAGTATCTTTCTGTAAGGCTTCTGATGCGAGTTTCTATTGAATTTGAGAGTTTTGCAAGTGCGGGAGTGTGTTTCTTTCAAACTGAGTATCTTTACATCGTTTGCGTATCTTTACTATTCCAATTGTGTATCTTTACATCGTTTGCGTATCTTTACTATTCCAATTGTGTATCTTTACATCGTTTGCGTATCTTTACTATTCCAATTGTGTATCTTTTCATTTCTCGTTTGAGTATCTTTCTGTAAGGCTTTCTGATGCGAGTTTCTATTAAATTTGAGAGTTTTGCAAGTGTGGGAGTGTGTTTCTTTCAAACTGAGTATCTTTACATCGTTTGCGTATCTTTACTATTCCAATTGTGTATCTTTACATCGTTTGCGTATCTTTACTATTCCAATTGTGTATCTTTTCATTTCTCGTTTGAGTATCTTTCTGTAAGGCTTTCTGATGCGAGTTTCTATTGAATTTGAGAGTTTTGCAAGTGTGGGAGTGTGTTTCTTTCAAACTGAGTATCTTTACATCGTTTGCGTATCTTTACTATTCCAATTGTGTATCTTTACATCGTTTGCGTATCTTTACTATTCCAATTGGGTATCTTTTCATTTCTCGTTTGAGTATCTTTCTGTAAGGCTTTCTGATGCGAGTTTCTATTGAATTTGAGAGTTTTGCAAGTGTGGGAGTGTGTTTCTTTCAAACTGAGTATCTTTACATCGTTTGCGTATCTTTACTATTCCAATTGTGTATCTTTACATTGTTTGCGTATCTTTTACTATTCCGATTGTGTATCCTTTCATTTCTCGTTTGAGTATGTTTCTGTAAGGCTTCTGATGCGAGTTTCTATTGAATTTGAGAGTTTTGCAAGTGTGGGAGTGTTTTTCTTTCAAACTGAGTATCTTTACATCGTTTGCGTATCTTTACTATTCCAATTGTGTATCTTTACATCGTTTGAGTATCTTTACTATTCCAATTGTGTATCTTTTCATTTCTCGTTTGAGTATCTTTCTGTAAGGCTTCTGATGCGAGTTTCTATTGTATTTGAGAGTTTTGCAAGTGTCGGAGTGTGTTTCTTTCAAACTGAGTATCTTTACCTCGTTTGCGTATCTTTACTATTTCAATTGTGTATCTTTACATCGTTTGCGTATCTTTACTATTCCAATTGTGTATCATTTCATTTCTCGTTTGAGTATCTTTCTGTAAGGCTTCTGATGCGAGTTTCTATTGTATTTGAGAGTTTTGCAAGTGCGGGAGTGTGTTTCTTTCAAACTGAGTATCTTTACATCGTTTGCGTATCTTTACTATTCCAATTGTGTATCTTTACATCGTTTGCGTATCTTTACTATTCCAATTGTGTATCTTTTCATTTCTCGTTTGAGTATCTTTCTGTAAGGCTTCTGATGCGAGTTTCTATTGTATTTGAGAGTTTTGCAAGTGTCGGAGTGTGTTTCTTTCAAACTGAGTATCTTTACATCGTTTGCGTATCTTTACTATTTCAATTGTGTATCTTTACATCGTTTGCGTATCTTTACTATTTCAATTGTGTATCTTTACATCGTTTGCGTATCTTTACTATTCCAATTGTGTATCTTTTCATTTCTCGTTTGAGTATCTTTCTGTAAGGCTTCTGATGCGAGTTTCTATTGAATTTGAGAGTTTTGCAAGTGCGGGAGTGTGTTTCTTTCAAACTGAGTATCTTTACATCGTTTGCGTATCTTTACTATTCCAATTGTGTATCTTTACATCGTTTGCGTATCTTTACTATTCTAATTGTGTATCTTTTCATTTCTCGTTTGAGTATCTTTCTGTAAGGCTTTCTGATGCGAGTTTCTATTAAATTTGAGAGTTTTGCAAGTGTGGGAGTGTGTTTCTTTCAAACTGAGTATCTTTACATCGTTTGCGTATCTTTACTATTCCAATTGTGTATCTTTACATCGTTTGCGTATCTTTACTATTCCAATTGTGTATCTTTTCATTTCTCGTTTGAGTATCTTTCTGTAAGGCTTTCTGATGCGAGTTTCTATTGAATTTGAGAGTTTTGCAAGTGTGGGAGTGTGTTTCTTTCAAACTGAGTATCTTTACATCGTTTGCGTATCTTTACTATTCCAATTGTGTATCTTTTCATTTCTCGTTTGAGTATCTTTCTGTAAGGCTTCTGATGCGAGTTTCTATTATATTTGAGAGTTTTGCAAGTGTGGGAGTGTGTTTCTTTCAAACTGAGTATCTTTACACAGTTTGCGTATCTTTACTATTCCAATTGTGTATCTTTACATCGTTTGCGTATCTTTACTATTCCAATTGTGTATCTTTTCATTTCTCGTTTGAGTATCTTTCTGTAAGGCTTCTGATGCGAGTTTCTATTGTATTTGAGAGTTTTGCAAGTGTGGGAGTGTGTTTCTTTCAAACTGAGTATCTTTACATCGTTTGCGTATCATTACTATTCCAATTGTTTATCTTTTCATTTCTCGTTTGAGTATCTTTCTGTAAGGCTTCTGATGCGAGTTTCTATTGTATTTGAGAGTTTTGCAAGTGTGGGAGTGTGTTTCTTTCAAACTGAGTATCTTTACATCGTTTGCGTATCTTTACTATTCCAATTGTGTATCTTTTCATTTCTCGTTTGAGTATCTTTCTGTAAGGCTTCTGATGCGAGTTTCTATTATATTTGAGAGTTTTGCAAGTGTGGGAGTGTGTTTCTTTCAAACTGAGTATCTTTACATCGTTTGCGTATCTTTACTATTCCAATTGTGTATCTTTACATTGTTTGAGTATCTTTACTATTCCAATTGTGTATCTTTTCATTTCTCGTTTGAGTATCTTTCTGTAAGGCTTCTGATGCGAGTTTCTATTGTATTTGAGAGTTTTGCAAGTGTGGGAGTGTGTTTCTTTCAAACTGAGTATCTTTACATCGTTTGCGTATCTTTACTATTCCAATTGTGTATCTTTACATCGTTTGCGTATCTTTACTATTCCAATTGTGTATCTTTTCATTTCTCGTTTGAGTATCTTTCTGTAAAGCTTCTGATGCGAGTTTCTATTGTATTTGAGAGTTTTGCAAGTGTGGGAGTGTGTTTCTTTCAAACTGAGTATCTTTACATCGTTTGCGTATCTTTACTATTCCAATTGTGTATCTTTACATCGTTTGCGTATCTTTACTATTCCAATTGTGTTTCTTTACATAGTTTGCGTATCTTTACTATTCCAATTGTGTATCTTTTCATTTCTCGTTTGAGTATCTTTCTGTAAGGCTTCTGATGCGAGTTTCTATTGTATTTGAGAGTTTTGCAAGTGTCGGAGTGTGTTTCTTTCAAACTGAGTATCTTTACATCGTTTGCGTATCTTTACTATTTCAATTGTGTATCTTTACATCGTTTGCGTATCTTTACTATTCCAATTGTGTATCTTTTCATTTCTCGTTTCAGTATCTTTCTGTAAGGCTTCTGATGCGAGTTTCTATTGAATTTGAGAGTTTTGCAAGTGCGGGAGTGTGTTTCTTTCAAACTGAGTATCTTTACATCGTTTGCGTATCTTTACTATTCCAATTGTGTATCTTTACATCGTTTGCGTATCTTTACTATTCCAATTGTGTATCTTTACATCGTTTGCGTATCTTTACTATTCCAATTGTGTATCTTTTCATTTCTCGTTTGAGTATCTTTCTGTAAGGCTTTCTGATGCGAGTTTCTATTAAATTTGCGAGTTTTGCAAGTGTGGGAGTGTGTTTCTTTCAAACTGAGTATCTTTACATCGTTTGCGTATCTTTACTATTCCAATTGTGTATCTTTACATCGTTTGCGTATCTTTACTATTCCAATTGTGTATCTTTTCATTTCTCGTTTGAGTATCTTTCTGTAAGGCTTTCTGATGCGAGTTTCTATTGAATTTGAGAGTTTTGCAAGTGTGGGAGTGTGTTTCTTTCAAACTGAGTATCTTTACATCGTTTGCGTATCTTTACTATTCCAATTGTGTATCTTTACATCGTTTGCGTATCTTTACTATTCCAATTGTGTATCTTTTCATTTCTCGTTTGAGTATCTTTCTGTAAGGCTTTCTGATGCGAGTTTCTATTGAATTTGAGAGTTTTGCAAGTGTGGGAGTGTGTTTCTTTCAAACTGAGTATCTTTACATCGTTTGCGTATCTTTACTATTCCAATTGTGTATCTTTACATTGTTTGCGTATCTTTTACTATTCCGATTGTGTATCCTTTCATTTCTCGTTTGAGTATGTTTCTGTAAGGCTTCTGATGCGAGTTTCTATTGAATTTGAGAGTTTTGCAAGTGTGGGAGTGTTTTTCTTTCAAACTGAGTATCTTTACATCGTTTGCGTATCTTTACTATTCCAATTGTGTATCTTTACATCGTTTGAGTATCTTTACTATTCCAATTGTGTATCTTTTCATTTCTCGTTTGAGTATCTTTCTGTAAGGCTTCTGATGCGAGTTTCTATTGTATTTGAGAGTTTTGCAAGTGTCGGAGTGTGTTTCTTTCAAACTGAGTATCTTTACCTCGTTTGCGTATCTTTACTATTTCAATTGTGTATCTTTACATCGTTTGCGTATCTTTACTATTCCAATTGTGTATCATTTCATTTCTCGTTTGAGTATCTTTCTGTAAGGCTTCTGATGCGAGTTTCTATTGTATTTGAGAGTTTTGCAAGTGCGGGAGTGTGTTTCTTTCAAACTGAGTATCTTTACATCGTTTGCGTATCTTTACTATTCCAATTGTGTATATTTACATCGTTTGCGTATCTTTACTATTCCAATTGTGTATCTTTTCATCCTCTGTAAGGCTTCTGATGCGAGTTTCTATTGTATTTGAGAGTTTTGCAAGTTTGGGAGTGTGTTTCTTTCAAACTGAGTATCTTTACATCGTTTGCGTATCTTTACTATTCCAATTGTGTATCTTTACATCGTTTGCGTATCTTTACTATTCCAATTGTGTATCTTTACATCGTTTGCGTATCTTTACTATTCCAATTGTGTATCTTTTCATTTCTCGTTTGAGTATCTTTCTGTAAGGCTTCTGATGCGAGTTTCTATTGTATTTGAGAGTTTTGCAAGTGTCGGAGTGTGTTTCTTTCAAACTGAGTATCTTTACATCGTTTGCGTATCTTTACTATTTCAATTGTGTATCTTTACATCGTTTGCGTATCTTTACTATTCCAATTGTGTATCTTTTCATTTCTCGTTTGAGTATCTTTCTGTAAGGCTTCTGATGCGAGTTTCTATTGTATTTGAGAGTTTTGCAAGTGCGGGAGTGTGTTTCTTTCAAACTGAGTATCTTTACATCGTTTGCGTATCTTTACTATTCCAATTGTGTATCTTTACATCGTTTGCGTATCTTTACTATTCCAATTGAGTATCTTTTCATTTCTCGTTTGAGTATCTTTCTGTAAGGCTTTCTGAAGCGAGTTTCTATTAAATTTGAGAGTTTTGCAAGTGTGGGAGTGTGTTTCTTTCAAACTGAGTATATTTACATCGTTTGCGTATCTTTACTATTCCAATTGTGTATCTTTACATCGTTTGCGTATCATTACTATTCCAATTGTGTATCTTTTCATTTCTCGTTTGAGTATCTTTCTGTAAGGCTTTCTGATGCGAGTTTCTATTGAATTTGAGAGTTTTGCAAGTGTGGGAGTGTGTTTCTTTCAAACTGAGTATCTTTACATCGTTTGCGTAACTTTACTATTCCAATTGTGTATCTTTACATTGTTTGCGTATCTTTTACTATTCCGATTGTGTATCCTTTCATTTCTCGTTTGAGTATGTTTCTGTAAGGCTTCTGATGCGAGTTTCTATTGTATTTGAGAGTTTTGCAAGTGTGGGAGTGTGTTTCTTTCAAACTGAGTATCTTTACATCGTTTGCGTATCATTACTATTCCAATTGTTTATCTTTTCATTTCTCGTTTGAGTATCTTTCTGTAAGGCTTCTGATGCGAGTTTCTATTGTATTTGAGAGTTTTGCAAGTGTGGGAGTGTGTTTCTTTCAAACTGAGTATCTTTACATCGTTTGCGTATCTTTACTATTCCAATTGTGTATCTTTTCATTTTTCGTTTGAGTATCTTTCTGTAAGGCTTCTGATGCGAGTTTCTATTATATTTGAGAGTTTTGCAAGTGTGGGAGTGTGTTTCTTTCAAACTGAGTATCTTTACATAGTTTGCGTATCTTTACTATTCCAATTGTGTATCTTTACATCGTTTGCGTATCTTTACTATTCCAATTGTGTAACTTTTCATTGCTCGTTTGAGTATCTTTCTGTAAGGCTTTCTGATGCGAGTTTCTATTGAATTTGAAAGTTTTGCAAGTGTGGGAGTGTGTTTCTTTCAAACTGAGTATCTTTACATCGTTTGCGTATCTTTACTATTCCAATTGTGTATCTTTACATTGTTTGCGTATCTTTACTATTCCAATTGTGTATCTTTTCATTTCTCGTTTGAGTATCTTTCTATAAGGCTTCTGATGCGAGTTTCTATTGTATTTGAGAGTTTTGCAAGTTTGGGAGTGTGTTTCTTTCAAACTGAGTATCTTTACATCGTTTGCGTATCTTTACTATTCCAATTGTGTATCTTTTCATTTCTCGTTTGAGTATCTTTCTGTAAGACTTTCTGATGCGAGTTTCTATTGAATTTGAGAGTTTTGCAAGTGTGGGAGTGTGTTTCTTTCAAACTGAGTATCTTTACATCGTTTGCGTATCTTTACTATTCCAATTGTGTATCTTTACATCGTTTGCGTATCTTTACTATTCCAATTGTGTATCTTTTCATTTCTCGTTTGAGTATCTTTCTGTAAGGCTTTCTGAAGCGAGTTTCTATTAAATTTGAGAGTTTTGCAAGTGTGGGAGTGTGTTTCTTTCAAACTGAGTATATTTACATCGTTTGCGTATCTTTACTATTCCAATTGTGTATCTTTACATCGTTTGCGTATCATTACTATTCCAATTGTGTATCTTTTCATTTCTCGTTTGAGTATCTTTCTGTAAGGCTTTCTGATGCGAGTTTCTATTGAATTTGAGAGTTTTGCAAGTGTGGGAGTGTGTTTCTTTCAAACTGAGTATCTTTACATCGTTTGCGTATCTTTACTATTCCAATTGTGTATCTTTACATTGTTTGCGTATCTTTTACTATTCCGATTGTGTATCCTTTCATTTCTCGTTTGAGTATGTTTCTGTAAGGCTTCTGATGCGAGTTTCTATTGTATTTGAGAGTTTTGCAAGTGTGGGAGTGTGTTTCTTTCAAACTGAGTATCTTTACATCGTTTGCGTATCATTACTATTCCAATTGTTTATCTTTTCATTTCTCGTTTGAGTATCTTTCTGTAAGGCTTCTGATGCGAGTTTCTATTGTAATTGAGAGTTTTGCAAGTGTGGGAGTGTGTTTCTTTCAAACTGAGTATCTTTACATCGTTTGCGTATCTTTACTATTCCAATTGTGTATCTTTTCATTTCTCGTTTGAGTATCTTTCTGTAAGGCTTCTGATGCGAGTTTCTATTATATTTGAGAGTTTTGCAAGTGTGGGAGTGTGTTTCTTTCAAACTGAGTATCTTTACATAGTTTGCGTATCTTTACTATTCCAATTGTGTATCTTTACATCGTTTGCGTATCTTTACTATTCCAATTGTGTAACTTTTCATTGCTCGTTTGAGTATCTTTCTGTAAGGCTTTCTGATGCGAGTTTCTATTGAATTTGAAAGTTTTGCAAGTGTGGGAGTGTGTTTCTTTCAAACTGAGTATCTTTACATCGTTTGCGTATCTTTACTATTCCAATTGTGTATCTTTACATTGTTTGCGTATCTTTACTATTCCAATTGTGTATCTTTTCATTTCTCGTTTGAGTATCTTTCTATAAGGCTTCTGATGCGAGTTTCTATTGTATTTGAGAGTTTTGCAAGTTTGGGAGTGTGTTTCTTTCAAACTGAGTATCTTTACATCGTTTGCGTATCTTTACTATTCCAATTGTGTATCTTTTCATTTCTCGTTTGAGTATCTTTCTGTAAGGCTTTCTGATGCGAGTTTCTATTGAATTTGAGAGTTTTGCAAGTGTGGGAGTGTGTTTCTTTCAAACTGAGTATCTTTACATCGTTTGCGTATCTTTACTATTCCAATTGTGTATCTTTACATCGTTTGCGTATCTTTACTATTCCAATTGTGTATCTTTTCATTTCTCGTTTGAGTATCTTTCTGTAAGGCTTTCTGAAGCGAGTTTCTATTAAATTTGAGAGTTTTGCAAGTGTGGGAGTGTGTTTCTTTCAAACTGAGTATATTTACATCGTTTGCGTATCTTTACTATTCCAATTGTGTATCTTTACATCGTTTGCGTATCATTACTATTCCAATTGTGTATCTTTTCATTTCTCGTTTGAGTATCTTTCTGTAAGGCTTTCTGATGCGAGTTTCTATTGAATTTGAGAGTTTTGCAAGTGTGGGAGTGTGTTTCTTTCAAACTGAGTATCTTTACATCGTTTGCGTATCTTTACTATTCCAATTGTGTATCTTTACATTGTTTGCGTATCTTTTACTATTCCGATTGTGTATCGTTTCATTTCTCGTTTGAGTATGTTTCTGTAAGGCTTCTGATGCGAGTTTCTATTGTATTTGAGAGTTTTGCAAGTGTCGGAGTGTGTTTCTTTCAAACTGAGTATCTTTACATCGTTTGCGTATCATTACTATTCCAATTGTTTATCTTTTCATTTCTCGTTTGAGTATCTTTCTGTAAGGCTTCTGATGCGAGTTTCTATTGTATTTGAGAGTTTTGCAAGTGTGGGAGTGTGTTTCTTTCAAACTGAGTATCTTTACATCGTTTGCGTATCTTTACTATTCCAATTGTGTATCTTTACATTGTTTGCGTATCTTTACTATTCCAATTGTGTATCTTTTCATTTCTCGTTTGAGTATCTTTCTATAAGGCTTCTGATGCGAGTTTCTATTGTATTTGAGAGTTTTGCAAGTTTGGGAGTGTGTTTCTTTCAAACTGAGTATCTTTACATCGTTTGCGTATCTTTACTATTCCAATTGTGTATCTTTTCATTTCTCGTTTGAGTATCTTTCTGTAAGGCTTTCTGATGCGAGTTTCTATTGAATTTGAGAGTTTTGCAAGTGTGGGAGTGTGTTTCTTTCAAACTGAGTATCTTTACATCGTTTGCGTATCTTTACTATTCCAATTGTGTATCTTTACATCGTTTGCGTATCTTTACTATTCCAATTGTGTATCTTTTCATTTCTCGTTTGAGTATCTTTCTGTAAGGCTTTCTGAAGCGAGTTTCTATTAAATTTGAGAGTTTTGCAAGTGTGGGAGTGTGTTTCTTTCAAACTGAGTATATTTACATCGTTTGCGTATCTTTACTATTCCAATTGTGTATCTTTACATCGTTTGCGTATCATTACTATTCCAATTGTGTATCTTTTCATTTCTCGTTTGAGTATCTTTCTGTAAGGCTTTCTGATGCGAGTTTCTATTGAATTTGAGAGTTTTGCAAGTGTGGGAGTGTGTTTCTTTCAAACTGAGTATCTTTACATCGTTTGCGTATCTTTACTATTCCAATTGTGTATCTTTACATTGTTTGCGTATCTATTACTATTCCGATTGTGTATCCTTTCATTTCTTGTTTGAGTATGTTTCTGTAAGGCTTCTGATGCGAGTTTCTATTGTATTTGAGAGTTTTGCAAGTGTCGGAGTGTGTTTCTTTCAAACTGAGTATCTTTACATCGTTTGCGTATCATTACTATTCCAATTGTTTATCTTTTCATTTCTCGTTTGAGTATCTTTCTGTAAGGCTTCTGATGCGAGTTTCTATTGTATTTGAGAGTTTTGCAAGTGTGGGAGTGTGTTTCTTTCAAACTGAGTATCTTTACATCGTTTGCGTATCTTTACTATTCCAATTGTGTATCTTTTCATTTCTCGTTTGAGTATCTTTCTGTAAGGCTTCTGATGCGAGTTTCTATTATATTTGAGAGTTTTGCAAGTGTGGGAGTGTGTTTCTTTCAAACTGAGTATCTTTACATAGTTTGCGTATCTTTACTATTCCAATTGTGTATCTTTACATCGTTTGCGTATCTTTACTATTCCAATTGTGTAACTTTTCATTGCTCGTTTGAGTATCTTTCTGTAAAGCTTTCTGATGCGAGTTTCTATTGAATTTGAAAGTTTTGCAAGTGTGGGAGTGTGTTTCTTTCAAACTGAGTATCTTTACATCGTTTGCGTATCTTTACTATTTCAATTGTGTATCTTTACATCGTTTGCGTATCTTTACTATTCCAATTGTGTATCTTTTCATTTCTCGTTTGAGTATCTTTCTGTAAGGCTTCTGATGCGAGTTTCTATTGTATTTGAGAGTTTTGCAAGTGCGGGAGTGTGTTTCTTTCAAACTGAGTATCTTTACATCGTTTCCGTATCTTTACTATTCCAATTGTGTATCTTTTCATTGCTCGTTTGAGTATCTTTCTGTAAGGCTTTCTGATGCGAGTTTCTATTGAATTTGAGAGTTTTGCAAGTGTGGTAGTGTGTTTCTTTCAAACTGAGTATCTTTACATCGTTTGCGTATCTTTACTATTCCAATTGTGTATCTTTACATCGTTTGCTTATCTTTACTATTCCAATTGTGTATCTTTTCATTTCTCGTTTGAGTATCTTTCTGTAAGGCTTTCTGATGCGAGTTTCTATTGAATTTGAGAGTTTTGCAAGTGTGGGAGTGTGTTTCTTTCAAACTGAGTATCTTTACATCGTTTGCGTATCTTTACTATTCCAATTGTGTATCTTTACATCGTTTGCGTATCTTTACTATTCCAATTGTGTATCTTTTCATTTCTCGTTTGAGTATCTTTCTGTAAGGCTTTCTGATGCGAGTTTCTATTGAATTTGAGAGTTTTGCAAGTGTGGGAGTGTGTTTCTTTCAAACTGAGTATCTTTACATCGTTTGCGTATCTTTACTATTCCAATTGTGTATCTTTTCATTGCTCGTTTGAGTATCTTTCTGTAAGGCTTTCTGATGCGAGTTTCTATTGAATTTGAAAGTTTTGCAAGTGTGGGAGTGTGTTTCTTTCAAACTGAGTATCTTTACATCGTTTGCGTATCTTTACTATTCCAATTGTGTATCTTTACATTGTTTGAGTATCTTTACTATTCCAATTGTGTATCTTTTCATTTCTCGTTTGAGTATCTTTCTGTAAGGCTTCTGATGCGAGTTTCTATTGTATTTGAGAGTTTTGCAAGTGTAGGAGTGTGTTTCTTTCAAACTGAGTATCTTTACATCGTTTGCGTATCTTTACTATTCCAATTGTGTATCTTTTCATTTCTCGTTTGAGTATCTTTCTGTAAGGCTTCTGATGCGAGTTTCTATTATATTTGAGAGTTTTGCAAGTGTGGGAGTGTGTTTCTTTCAAACTGAGTATCTTTACATAGTTTGCGTATCTTTACTATTCCAATTGTGTATCTTTACATCGTTTGCGTATCTTTACTATTCCAATTGTGTAACTTTTCATTGCTCGTTTGAGTATCTTTCTGTAAGGCTTTCTGATGCGAGTTTCTATTGAATTTGAAAGTTTTGCAAGTGTGGGAGTGTGTTTCTTTCAAACTGAGTATCTTTACATCGTTTGCGTATCTTTACTATTCCAATTGTGTATCTTTACATCGTTTGCGTATCATTACTATTCCAATTGTGTATCTTTTCATTTCTCGTTTGAGTATCTTTCTGTAAGGCTTTCTGATGCGAGTTTCTATTGAATTTGAGAGTTTTGCAAGTGTGGGAGTGTGTTTCTTTCAAACTGAGTATCTTTACATCGTTTGCGTAACTTTACTATTCCAATTGTGTATCTTTACATTGTTTGCGTATCTTTTACTATTCCGATTGTGTATCCTTTCATTTCTCGTTTGAGTATGTTTCTGTAAGGCTTCTGATGCGAGTTTCTATTGTATTTGAGAGTTTTGCAAGTGTGGGAGTGTGTTTCTTTCAAACTGAGTATCTTTACATCGTTTGCGTATCATTACTATTCCAATTGTTTATCTTTTCATTTCTCGTTTGAGTATCTTTCTGTAAGGCTTCTGATGCGAGTTTCTATTGTATTTGAGAGTTTTACAAGTGTGGGAGTGTGTTTCTTTCAAACTGAGTATCTTTACATCGTTTGCGTATCTTTACTATTCCAATTGTGTATGTTTTCATTTCTCGTTTGAGTATCTTTCTGTAAGGCTTCTGATGCGAGTTTCTATTATATTTGAGAGTTTTGCAAGTGTGGGAGTGTGTTTCTTTCAAACTGAGTATCTTTACATAGTTTGCGTATCTTTACTATTCCAATTGTGTATCTTTACATCGTTTGCGTATCTTTACTATTCCAATTGTGTAACTTTTCATTGCTCGTTTGAGTATCTTTCTGTAAGGCTTTCTGATGCGAGTTTCTATTGAATTTGAAAGTTTTGCAAGTGTGGGAGTGTGTTTCTTTCAAACTGAGTATCTTTACATAGTTTGCGTATCTTTACTATTCCAATTGTGTATCTTTACATCGTTTGCGTATCTTTACTATTCCAATTGTGTATCTTTTCATTTCTCGTTTGAGTATCTTTCTGTAAGGCTTTCTGATGCGAGTTTCTATTGAATTTGAGAGTTTTGCAAGTGTGGGAGTGTGTTTCTTTCAAACTGAGTATCTTTACATCGTTTGCGTAACTTTACTATTCCAATTGTGTATCTTTACATTGTTTGCGTATCTTTTACTATTCCGATTGTGTATCCTTTCATTTCTCGTTTGAGTATGTTTCTGTAAGGCTTCTGATGCGAGTTTCTATTGTATTTGAGAGTTTTGCAAGTGTGGGAGTGTGTTTCTTTCAAACTGAGTATCTTTACATCGTTTGCGTATCATTACTATTCCAATTGTTTATCTTTTCATTTCTCGTTTGAGTATCTTTCTGTAAGGCTTCTGATGCGAGTTTCTATTGTATTTGAGAGTTTTGCAAGTGTGGGAGTGTGTTTCTTTCAAACTGAGTATCTTTACATCGTTTGCGTATCTTTACTATTCCAATTGTGTATCTTTTCATTTCTCGTTTGAGTATCTTTCTGTAAGGCTTCTGATGCGAGTTTCTATTATATTTGAGAGTTTTGCAAGTGTGGGAGTGTGTTTCTTTCAAACTGAGTATCTTTACATAGTTTGCGTATCTTTACTATTCCAATTGTGTATCTTTACATCGTTTGCGTATCTTTACTATTCCAATTGTGTAACTTTTCATTGCTCGTTTGAGTATCTTTCTGTAAGGCTTTCTGATGCGAGTTTCTATTGAATTTGAAAGTTTTGCAAGTGTGGGAGTGTGTTTCTTTCAAACTGAGTATCTTTACATCGTTTGCGTATCTTTACTATTCCAATTGTGTATCTTTACATTGTTTGCGTATCTTTACTATTCCAATTGTGTATCTTTTCATTTCTCGTTTGAGTATCTTTCTATAAGGCTTCTGATGCGAGTTTCTATTGTATTTGAGAGTTTTGCAAGTTTGGGAGTGTGTTTCTTTCAAACTGAGTATCTTTACATCGTTTGCGTATCTTTACTATTCCAATTGTGTATCTTTTCATTTCTCGTTTGAGTATCTTTCTGTAAGGCTTTCTGATGCGAGTTTCTATTGAATTTGAGAGTTTTGCAAGTGTGGGAGTGTGTTTCTTTCAAACTGAGTATCTTTACATCGTTTGCGTATCTTTACTATTCCAATTGTGTATCTTTACATCGTTTGCGTATCTTTACTATTCCAATTGTGTATCTTTTCATTTCTCGTTTGAGTATCTTTCTGTAAGGCTTTCTGAAGCGAGTTTCTATTAAATTTGAGAGTTTTGCAAGTGTGGGAGTGTGTTTCTTTCAAACTGAGTATATTTACATCGTTTGCGTATCTTTACTATTCCAATTGTGTATCTTTACATCGTTTGCGTATCATTACTATTCCAATTGTGTATCTTTTCATTTCTCGTTTGAGTATCTTTCTGTAAGGCTTTCTGATGCGAGTTTCTATTGAATTTGAGAGTTTTGCAAGTGTGGGAGTGTGTTTCTTTCAAACTGAGTATCTTTACATCGTTTGCGTATCTTTACTATTCCAATTGTGTATCTTTACATTGTTTGCGTATCTTTTACTATTCCGATTGTGTATCCTTTCATTTCTCGTTTGAGTATGTTTCTGTAAGGCTTCTGATGCGAGTTTCTATTGTATTTGAGAGTTTTGCAAGTGTCGGAGTGTGTTTCTTTCAAACTGAGTATCTTTACATCGTTTGCGTATCATTACTATTCCAATTGTTTATCTTTTCATTTCTCGTTTGAGTATCTTTCTGTAAGGCTTCTGATGCGAGTTTCTATTGTATTTGAGAGTTTTGCAAGTGTGGGAGTGTGTTTCTTTCAAACTGAGTATCTTTACATCGTTTGCGTATCATTACTATTCCAATTGTTTATCTTTTCATTTCTCGTTTGAGTATCTTTCTGTAAGGCTTCTGATGCGAGTTTCTATTGTATTTGAGAGTTTTGCAAGTGTGGGAGTGTGTTTCTTTCAAACTGAGTATCTTTACATAGTTTGCGTATCTTTACTATTCCAATTGTGTATCTTTACATCGTTTGCGTATCTTTACTATTCCAATTGTGTAACTTTTCATTGCTCGTTTGAGTATCTTTCTGTAAAGCTTTCTGATGCGAGTTTCTATTGTATTTGAGAGTTTTGCAAGTGTGGGAGTGTGTTTCTTTCAAACTGAGTATCTTTACATCGTTTGCGTATCTTTACTATTTCAATTGTGTATCTTTACATCGTTTGCGTATCTTTACTATTCCAATTGTGTATCTTTTCATTTCTCGTTTGAGTATCTTTCTGTAAGGCTTCTGATGCGAGTTTCTATTGTATTTGAGAGTTTTGCAAGTGCGGGAGTGTGTTTCTTTCAAACTGAGTATCTTTACATCGTTTGCGTATCTTTACTATTCCAATTGTGTATCTTTTCATTGCTCGTTTGAGTATCTTTCTGTAAGGCTTTCTGATGCGAGTTTCTATTGAATTTGAGAGTTTTGCAAGTGTGGTAGTGTGTTTCTTTCAAACTGAGTATCTTTACATCGTTTGCGTATCTTTACTATTCCAATTGTGTATCTTTACATCGTTTGCGTATCTTTACTATTCCAATTGTGTATCTTTTCATTTCTCGTTTGAGTATCTTTCTGTAAGGCTTTCTGATGCGAGTTTCTATTGAATTTGAGAGTTTTGCAAGTGTGGGAGTGTGTTTCTTTCAAACTGAGTATCTTTACATCGTTTGCGTATCTTTACTATTCCAATTGTGTATCTTTTCATTTCTCGTTTGAGTATCTTTCTGTAAGGCTTTCTGATGCGAGTTTCTATTGAATTTGAGAGTTTTGCAAGTGTGGGAGTGTGTTTCTTTCAAACTGAGTATCTTTACATCGTTTGCGTATCTTTACTATTCCAATTGTGTATCTTTTCATTGCTCGTTTGAGTATCTTTCTGTAAGGCTTTCTGATGCGAGTTTCTATTGAATTTGAAAGTTTTGCAAGTGTGGGAGTGTGTTTCTTTCAAACTGAGTATCTTTACATCGTTTGCGTATCTTTACTATTCCAATTGTGTATCTTTACATTGTTTGAGTATCTTTACTATTCCAATTGTGTATCTTTTCATTTCTCGTTTGAGTATCTTTCTGTAAGGCTTCTGATGCGAGTTTCTATTGTATTTGAGAGTTTTGCAAGTGTAGGAGTGTGTTTCTTTCAAACTGAGTATCTTTACATCGTTTGCGTATCTTTACTATTCCAATTGTGTATCTTTTCATTTCTCGTTTGAGTATCTTTCTGTAAGGCTTCTGATGCGAGTTTCTATTATATTTGAGAGTTTTGCAAGTGTGGGAGTGTGTTTCTTTCAAACTGAGTATCTTTACATAGTTTGCGTATCTTTACTATTCCAATTGTGTATCTTTACATCGTTTGCGTATCTTTACTATTCCAATTGTGTAACTTTTCATTGCTCGTTTGAGTATCTTTCTGTAAGGCTTTCTGATGCGAGTTTCTATTGAATTTGAGAGTTTTGCAAGTGTGGTAGTGTGTTTCTTTCAAACTGAGTATCTTTACATCGTTTGCGTATCTTTACTATTCCAATTGTGTATCTTTACATCGTTTGCGTATCTTTACTATTCCAATTGTGTATCTTTTCATTTCTCGTTTGAGTATCTTTCTGTAAGGCTTTCTGATGCGAGTTTCTATTGAATTTGAGAGTTTTGCAAGTGTGGGAGTGTGTTTCTTTCAAACTGAGTATCTTTACATCGTTTGCGTATCTTTACTATTCCAATTGTGTATCTTTACATCGTTTGCGTATCTTTACTATTCCAATTGTGTATCTTTTCATTTCTCGTTTGAGTATCTTTCTGTAAGGCTTTCTGATGCGAGTTTCTATTGAATTTGAGAGTTTTGCAAGTGTGGGAGTGTGTTTCTTTCAAACTGAGTATCTTTACATCGTTTGCGTATCTTTACTATTCCAATTGTGTATCTTTACATCGTTTGCGTATCTTTACTATTCCAATTGTGTATCTTTTCATTGCTCGTTTGAGTATCTTTCTGTAAGGCTTTCTGATGCTAGTTTCTATTGTATTTGAGAGTTTTGCAAGTGTGGGAGTGTGTTTCTTTCAAACTGAGTATCTTTACATCGTTTGCGTATCTTTACTATTCCAATTGTGTATCTTTTCATTGCTCGTTTGAGTATCTTTCTGTAAGGCTTTCTGATGCGAGTTTCTATTGAATTTGTGAGTTTTGCAAGTGTGGGAGTGTGTTTCTTTCAAACTGAGTATCTTTACATCGTTTGCGTATCTTTACTATTCCAATTGTGTATCTTTGCATTGTTTGCGTATCTTTTACTATTCCGATTGTGTATCCTTTCATTTCTCGTTTGAGTATGTTTCTGTAAGGCTTCTGATGCGAGTTTCTATTGTATTTGAGAGTTTTGCAAGTGTGGGAGTGTGTTTCTTTCAAACTGAGTATCTTTACATCGTTTGCGTATCATTACTATTCCAATTGTTTATCTTTTCATTTCTCGTTTGAGTATCTTTCTGTAAGGCTTCTGTTGCGAGTTTCTATTGTATTTGAGAGTTTTGCAAGTGTGGGAGTGCGTTTCTTTCAAACTGAGTATCTTTACATCGTTTGCGTATCTTTACTATTCCAATTGTGTATCTTTTCATTTCTCGTTTGAGTATCTTTCTGTAAGGCTTCTGATGCGAGTTTCTATTATATTTGAGAGTTTTGCAAGTGTGGGAGTGTGTTTCTTTCAAACTGAGTATCTTTACATAGTTTGCGTATCTTTACTATTCCAATTGTGTATCTTTACATCGTTTGCGTATCTTTACTATTCCAATTGTGTAACTTTTCATTGCTCGTTTGAGTATCTTTCTGTAAGGCTTTCTGATGCGAGTTTCTATTGAATTTGAAAGTTTTGCAAGTGTGGGAGTGTGTTTCTTTCAAACTGAGTATCTTTACATCGTTTGCGTATCTTTACTATTCCAATTGTGTATCTTTACATTGTTTGAGTATCTTTACTATTCCAATTGTGTATCTTTTCATTTCTCGTTTGAGTATCTTTCTGTAAGGCTTCTGATGCGAGTTTCTATTGTATTTGAGAGTTTTGCAAGTGTGGGAGTGTGTTTCTTTCAAACTGAGTATCTTTACATCGTTTGCGTATCTTTACTATTCCAATTGTGTATCTTTACATCGTTTGCGTATCTTTACTATTCCAATTGTGTATCTTTTCATTTCTCGTTTGAGTATCTTTTTGTAAAGCTTCTGATGCGAGTTTCTATTGTATTTGAGAGTTTTGCAAGTGTGGGAGTGTGTTTCTTTCAAACTGAGTATCTTTACATCGTTTGCGTATCTTTACTATTCCAATTGTGTATCTTTACATCGTTTGCGTATCTTTACTATTCCAATTGTGTATCTTTACATCGTTTGCGTATCTTTACTATTCCAATTGTGTATCTTTTCATTTCTCGTTTGAGTATCTTTCTGTAAGGCTTCTGATGCGAGTTTCTATTGTATTTGAGAGTTTTGCAAGTGTCGAGTGTGTTTCTTTCAAACTGAGTATCTTTACATCGTTTGCGTATCTTTACTATTTCAATTGTGTATCTTTACATCGTTTGCGTATCTTTATTATTCCAATTGTGTATCTTTTCATTTCTCGTTTGAGTATCTTTCTGTAAGGCTTCTGATGCGAGTTTCTATTGTATTTGAGAGTTTTGCAAGTGCGGGAGTGTGTTTCTTTCAAACTGAGTATCTTTACATCGTTTGCGTATCTTTACTATTCCAATTGTGTATCTTTACATCGTTTGCGTATCTTTACTATTCCAATTGTGTATCTTTTCATTTCTCGTTTGAGTATCTTTCTGTAAGGCTTTCTGATGCGAGTTTCTATTAAATTTGAGAGTTTTGCAAGTGTGGGAGTGTGTTTCTTTCAAACTGAGTATCTTTACATCGTTTGCGTATCTTTACTATTCCAATTGTGTATCTTTTCATTTCTCGTTTGAGTATCTTTCTGTAAGGCTTCTGATGCGAGTTTCTATTGTATTTGAGAGTTTTGCAAGTGTGGGAGTGTGTTTCTTTCAAACTGAGTATCTTTACATCGTTTGCGTATCTTTACTATTCCAATTGTGTATCTTTTCATTTCTCGTTTGAGTATCTTTCTGTAAGGCTTCTGATGCGAGTTTCTATTGTATTTGAGAGTTTTGCAAGTGTAGGAGTGTGTTTCTTTCAAACTGAGTATCTTTACATCGTTTGCGTATCTTTACTATTCCAATTGTGTATCTTTTCATTTCTCGTTTGAGTATCTTTCTGTAAGGCTTCTGATGCGAGTTTCTATTATATTTGAGAGTTTTGCAAGTGTGGGAGTGTGTTTCTTTCAAACTGAGTATCTTTACATAGTTTGCGTATCTTTACTATTCCAATTGTGTATCTTTACATCGTTTGCGTATCTTTACTATTCCAATTGTGTAACTTTTCATTGCTCGTTTGAGTATCTTTCTGTAAGGCTTTCTGATGCGAGTTTCTATTGAATTTGAGAGTTTTGCAAGTGTGGTAGTGTGTTTCTTTCAAACTGAGTATCTTTACATCGTTTGCGTATCTTTACTATTCCAATTGTGTATCTTTACATCGTTTGCGTATCTTTACTATTCCAATTGTGTATCTTTTCATTTCTCGTTTGAGTATCTTTCTGTAAGGCTTTCTGATGCGAGTTTCTATTGAATTTGAGAGTTTTGCAAGTGTGGGAGTGTGTTTCTTTCAAACTGAGTATCTTTACATCGTTTGCGTATCTTTACTATTCCAATTGTGTATCTTTACATCGTTTGCGTATCTTTACTATTCCAATTGTGTATCTTTTCATTTCTCGTTTGAGTATCTTTCTGTAAGGCTTTCTGATGCGAGTTTCTATTGAATTTGAGAGTTTTGCAAGTGTGGGAGTGTGTTTCTTTCAAACTGAGTATCTTTACATCGTTTGCGTATCTTTACTATTCCAATTGTGTATCTTTACATCGTTTGCGTATCTTTACTATTCCAATTGTGTATCTTTTCATTGCTCGTTTGAGTATCTTTCTGTAAGGCTTTCTGATGCTAGTTTCTATTGTATTTGAGAGTTTTGCAAGTGTGGGAGTGTGTTTCTTTCAAACTGAGTATCTTTACATCGTTTGCGTATCTTTACTATTCCAATTGTGTATCTTTTCATTGCTCGTTTGAGTATCTTTCTGTAAGGCTTTCTGATGCGAGTTTCTATTGAATTTGTGAGTTTTGCAAGTGTGGGAGTGTGTTTCTTTCAAACTGAGTATCTTTACATCGTTTGCGTATCTTTACTATTCCAATTGTGTATCTTTGCATTGTTTGCGTATCTTTTACTATTCCGATTGTGTATCCTTTCATTTCTCGTTTGAGTATGTTTCTGTAAGGCTTCTGATGCGAGTTTCTATTGTATTTGAGAGTTTTGCAAGTGTGGGAGTGTGTTTCTTTCAAACTGAGTATCTTTACATCGTTTGCGTATCATTACTATTCCAATTGTTTATCTTTTCATTTCTCGTTTGAGTATCTTTCTGTAAGGCTTCTGTTGCGAGTTTCTATTGTATTTGAGAGTTTTGCAAGTGTGGGAGTGTGTTTCTTTCAAACTGAGTATCTTTACATCGTTTGCGTATCTTTACTATTCCAATTGTGTATCTTTTCATTTCTCGTTTGAGTATCTTTCTGTAAGGCTTCTGATGCGAGTTTCTATTATATTTGAGAGTTTTGCAAGTGTGGGAGTGTGTTTCTTTCAAACTGAGTATCTTTACATAGTTTGCGTATCTTTACTATTCCAATTGTGTATCTTTACATCGTTTGCGTATCTTTACTATTCCAATTGTGTAACTTTTCATTGCTCGTTTGAGTATCTTTCTGTAAGGCTTTCTGATGCGAGTTTCTATTGAATTTGAAAGTTTTGCAAGTGTGGGAGTGTGTTTCTTTCAAACTGAGTATCTTTACATCGTTTGCGTATCTTTACTATTCCAATTGTGTATCTTTACATTGTTTGAGTATCTTTACTATTCCAATTGTGTATCTTTTCATTTCTCGTTTGAGTATCTTTCTGTAAGGCTTCTGATGCGAGTTTCTATTGTATTTGAGAGTTTTGCAAGTGTGGGAGTGTGTTTCTTTCAAACTGAGTATCTTTACATCGTTTGCGTATCTTTACTATTCCAATTGTGTATCTTTACATCGTTTGCGTATCTTTACTATTCCAATTGTGTATCTTTTCATTTCTCGTTTGAGTATCTTTTTGTAAAGCTTCTGATGCGAGTTTCTATTGTATTTGAGAGTTTTGCAAGTGTGGGAGTGTGTTTCTTTCAAACTGAGTATCTTTACATCGTTTGCGTATCTTTACTATTCCAATTGTGTATCTTTACATCGTTTGCGTATCTTTACTATTCCAATTGTGTATCTTTACATCGTTTGCGTATCTTTACTATTCCAATTGTGTATCTTTTCATTTCTCGTTTGAGTATCTTTCTGTAAGGCTTCTGATGCGAGTTTCTATTGTATTTGAGAGTTTTGCAAGTGTCGGAGTGTGTTTCTTTCAAACTGAGTATCTTTACATCGTTTGCGTATCTTTACTATTTCAATTGTGTATCTTTACATCGTTTGCGTATCTTTATTATTCCAATTGTGTATCTTTTCATTTCTCGTTTGAGTATCTTTCTGTAAGGCTTCTGATGCGAGTTTCTATTGTATTTGAGAGTTTTGCAAGTGCGGGAGTGTGTTTCTTTCAAACTGAGTATCTTTACATCGTTTGCGTATCTTTACTATTCCAATTGTGTATCTTTACATCGTTTGCGTATCTTTACTATTCCAATTGTGTATCTTTTCATTTCTCGTTTGAGTATCTTTCTGTAAGGCTTTCTGATGCGAGTTTCTATTAAATTTGAGAGTTTTGCAAGTGTGGGAGTGTGTTTCTTTCAAACTGAGTATCTTTACATCGTTTGCGTATCTTTACTATTCCAATTGTGTATCTTTTCATTTCTCGTTTGAGTATCTTTCTGTAAGGCTTCTGATGCGAGTTTCTATTGTATTTGAGAGTTTTGCAAGTGTGGGAGTGTGTTTCTTTCAAACTGAGTATCTTTACATCGTTTGCGTATCTTTACTATTCCAATTGTGTATCTTTACATCGTTTGCGTATCTTTACTATTCCAATTGTGTATCTTTTCATTTCTCGTTTGAGTATCTTTTTGTAAAGCTTCTGATGCGAGTTTCTATTGTATTTGAGAGTTTTGCAAGTGTGGGAGTGTGTTTCTTTCAAACTGAGTATCTTTACATCGTTTGCGTATCTTTACTATTCCAATTGTGTATCTTTACATCGTTTGCGTATCTTTACTATTCCAATTGTGTATCTTTACATCGTTTGCGTATCTTTACTATTCCAATTGTGTATCTTTTCATTTCTCGTTTGAGTATCTTTCTGTAAGGCTTCTGATGCGAGTTTCTATTGTATTTGAGAGTTTTGCAAGTGTCGGAGTGTGTTTCTTTCAAACTGAGTATCTTTACATCGTTTGCGTATCTTTACTATTTCAATTGTGTATCTTTACATCGTTTGCGTATCTTTATTATTCCAATTGTGTATCTTTTCATTTCTCGTTTGAGTATCTTTCTGTAAGGCTTCTGATGCGAGTTTCTATTGTATTTGAGAGTTTTGCAAGTGCGGGAGTGTGTTTCTTTCAAACTGAGTATCTTTACATCGTTTGCGTATCTTTACTATTCCAATTGTGTATCTTTACATCGTTTGCGTATCTTTACTATTCCAATTGTGTATCTTTTCATTTCTCGTTTGAGTATCTTTCTGTAAGGCTTTCTGATGCGAGTTTCTATTAAATTTGAGAGTTTTGCAAGTGTGGGAGTGTGTTTCTTTCAAACTGAGTATCTTTACATCGTTTGCGTATCTTTACTATTCCAATTGTGTATCTTTTCATTTCTCGTTTGAGTATCTTTCTGTAAGGCTTTCTGATGCGAGTTTCTATTGAATTTGAGAGTTTTGCAAGTGTGGGAGTGTGTTTCTTTCAAACTGAGTATCTTTACATCGTTTGCGTATCATTACTATTCCAATTGTTTATCTTTTCATTTCTCGTTTGAGTATCTTTCTGTAAGGCTTCTGATGCGAGTTTCTATTGTATTTGAGAGTTTTGCAAGTGTGGGAGTGTGTTTCTTTCAAACTGAGTATCTTTACATCGTTTGCGTATCTTTACTATTCCAATTGTGTATCTTTTCATTTCTCGTTTGAGTATCTTTCTGTAAGGCTTCTGATGCGAGTTTCTATTATATTTGAGAGTTTTGCAAGTGTGGGAGTGTGTTTCTTTCAAACTGAGTATCTTTACATAGTTTGCGTATCTTTACTATTCCAATTGTGTATCTTTACATCGTTTGCGTATCTTTACTATTCCAATTGTGTAACTTTTCATTGCTCGTTTGAGTATCTTTCTGTAAGGCTTTCTGATGCGAGTTTCTATTGAATTTGAAAGTTTTGCAAGTGTGGGAGTGTGTTTCTTTCAAACTGAGTATCTTTCATCGTTTGCGTATCTTTACTATTCCAATTGTGTATCTTTACATTGTTTGAGTATCTTTACTATTCCAATTGTGTATCTTTTCATTTCTCGTTTGAGTATCTTTACTATTCCAATTGTGTATCTTTTCATTTCTCGTTTGAGTATCTTTCTGTAAGGCTTATGATGCGAGTTTCTATTGTATTTGAGAGTTTTGCAAGTGCGGGAGTGTGTTTCTTTCAAACTGAGTATCTTTACATCGTTTGCGTATCTTTACTATTTCAATTGTGTATCTTTACATCGTTTGCGTATCTTTACTATTCCAATTGTGTATCTTTTCATTTCTCGTTTGAGTATCTTTCTGTAAGGCTTCTGATGCGAGTTTCTATTGTATTTGAGAGTTTTGCAAGTGCGGGAGTGTGTTTCTTTCAAACTGAGTATCTTTACATCGTTTGCGTATCTTTACTATTCCAATTGTGTATCTTTACATCGTTTGCGTATCTTTACTATTCCAATTGTGTATCTTTTCATTGCTCGTTTGAGTATCTTTCTGTAAGGCTTTCTGATGCGAGTTTCTATTGAATTTGAGAGTTTTGCAAGTGTGGTAGTGTGTTTCTTTCAAACTAAGTATCTTTACATCGTTTGCGTATCTTTACTATTCCAATTGTGTATCTTTACATCGTTTGCGTATCTTTACTATTCCAATTGTGTATCTTTTCATTTCTCGTTTGAGTATCTTTCTGTAAGGCTTTCTGATGCGAGTTTCTATTGAATTTGAGAGTTTTGCAAGTGTGGGAGTGTGTTTCTTTCAAACTGAGTATCTTTACATCGTTTGCGTATCTTTACTATTCCAATTGTGTATCTTTACATCGTTTGCGTATCTTTACTATTCCAATTGTGTATCTTTTCATTTCTCGTTTGAGTATCTTTCTGTAAGGCTTTCTGATGCGAGTTTCTATTGAATTTGAGAGTTTTGCAAGTGTGGGAGTGTGTTTCTTTCAAACTGAGTATCTTTACATCGTTTGCGTATCTTTACTATTCCAATTGTGTATCTTTACATCGTTTGCGTATCTTTAGTATTCCAATTGTGTATCTTTTCATTGCTCGTTTGAGTATCTTTCTGTAAGGCTTCTGATGCGAGTTTCTATTGTATTTGAGAGTTTTGCAAGTGCGGGAGTGTGTTTCTTTCAAACTGAGTATCTTTACATCGTTTGCGTATCTTTACTATTCCAATTGTGTATCTTTACATCGTTTGCGTATCTTTACTATTCCAATTGTGTATCTTTTCATTTCTCGTTTGAGTATCTTTCTGTAAGGCTTTCTGATGCGAGTTTCTATTAAATTTGAGAGTTTTGCAAGTGTGGGAGTGTGTTTCTTTCAAACTGAGTATCTTTACATCGTTTGCGTATCTTTACTATTCCAATTGTGTATCTTTTCATTTCTCGTTTGAGTATCTTTCTGTAAGGCTTTCTGATGCGAGTTTCTATTGAATTTGAGAGTTTTGCAAGTGTGGGAGTGTTTTTCTTTCAAACTGAGTATCTTTACATCGTTTGCGTATCATTACTATTCCAATTGTTTATCTTTTCATTTCTCGTTTGAGTATCTTTCTGTAAGGCTTCTGATGCGAGTTTCTATTGTATTTGAGAGTTTTGCAAGTGTGGGAGTGTGTTTCTTTCAAACTGAGTATCTTTACATCGTTTGCGTATCTTTACTATTCCAATTGTGTATCTTTTCATTTCTCGTTTGAGTATCTTTCTGTAAGGCTTCTGATGCGAGTTTCTATTATATTTGAGAGTTTTGCAAGTGTGGGAGTATGTTTCTTTCAAACTGAGTATCTTTACATAGTTTGCGTATCTTTACTATTCCAATTGTGTATCTTTACATCGTTTGCGTATCTTTACTATTCCAATTGTGTAACTTTTCATTGCTCGTTTGAGTATCTTTCTGTAAGGCTTTCTGATGCGAGTTTCTATTGAATTTGAAAGTTTTGCAAGTGTGGGAGTGTGTTTCTTTCAAACTGAGTATCTTTACATCGTTTGCGTATCTTTACTATTCCAATTGTGTATCTTTACATTGTTTGAGTATCTTTATTATTCCAATTGTGTATCTTTTCATTTCTCGTTTGAGTATCTTTCTGTAAGGGCTTCTGATGCGAGTTTCTATTGTATTTGAGAGTTTTGCAAGTGTGGGAGTGTGTTTCTTTCAAACTGAGTATCTTTACATCGTTTGCGTATCTTTACTATTCCAATTGTGTATCTTTACATCGTTTGCGTATCTTTACTATTCCAATTGTGTATCTTTTCATTTCTCGTTTGAGTATCTTTTTGTAAAGCTTCTGATGCGAGTTTCTATTGTATTTGAGAGTTTTGCAAGTGTGGGAGTGTGTTTCTTTCAAACTGAGTATCTTTACATCGTTTGCGTATCTTTACTATTCCAATTGTGTATCTTTACATCGTTTGCGTATCTTTACTATTCCAATTGTGTATCTTTACATTGTTTGCGTATCTTTTACTATTCCGATTGTGTATCCTTTCATTTCTCGTTTGAGTATGTTTCTGTAAGGCTTCTGATGCGAGTTTCTATTGAATTTGAGAGTTTTGCAAGTGTGGGAGTGTGTTTCTTTCAAACTGAGTATCTTTACATCGTTTGCGTATCTTTACTATTCCAATTGTGTATCTTTACATCGTTTGCGTATCTTTACTATTCCTATTGTGTATCTTTTCATTTCTCGTTTGAGTATCTTTCTGTAAGGCTTCTGATGCGAGTTTCTATTGTATTTGAGAGTTTTGCAAGTGTCGGAGTGTGTTTCTTTCAAACTGAGTATCTTTACCTCGTTTGCGTATCTTTACTATTTCAATTGTGTATCTTTACATCGTTTGCGTATCTTTACTATTCCAATTGTGTATCATTTCATTTCTCGTTTGAGTATCTTTCTGTAAGGCTTCTGATGCGAGTTTCTATTGTATTTGAGAGTTTTGCAAGTGCGGGAGTGTGTTTCTTTCAAACTGAGTATCTTTACATCGTTTGCGTATCTTTACTATTCCAATTGTGTATCTTTACATCGTTTGCGTATCTTTACTATTCCAATTGTGTATCTTTTCATTTCTCGTTTGAGTATCTTTCTGTAAGGCTTCTGATGCGAGTTTCTATTGTATTTGAGAGTTTTGCAAGTTTGGGAGTGTGTTTCTTTCAAACTGAGTATCTTTACATCGTTTGCGTATCTTTACTATTCCAATTGTGTGTCTTTACATCGTTTGCGTATCTTTACTATTCCAATTGTGTATCTTTACATCGTTTGCGTATCTTTACTATTCCAATTGTGTATCTTTTCATTTCTCGTTTGAGTATCTTTCTGTAAGGCTTCTGATGCGAGTTTCTATTGTATTTGAGAGTTTTGCAAGTGCGGGAGTGTGTTTCTTTCAAAAAGAGTATCTTTACATCGTTTGCGTATCTTTACTATTCCAATTGTGTATCTTTACATCGTTTGCGTATCTTTACTATTCCAATTGTTTATCTTTTCATTTCTCGTTTGAGTATCTTTCTGTAAGGCTTCTGATGCGAGTTTCTATTGTATTTGAGAGTTTTGCAAGTTTGGGAGTGTGTTTCTTTCAAACTGAGTATCTTTACATCGTTTGCGTATCTTTACTATTCCAATTGTGTATCTTTACATCGTTTGCGTATCTTTACTATTCCAATTGTGTATCTTTACATTGTTTGCGTATCTTTACTATTCCAATTGTGTATCTTTTCATTTCTCGTTTGAGTATCTTTCTGTAAGGCTTTTGATGCGAGTTTCTATTGTATTTGAGAGTTTTGCAAGTTTGGGAGTGTGTTTCTTTCAAACTTAGTATCTTTACATCGTTTGCGTATCTTTACTATTCCAATTGTGTATCTTTACATCGTTTGCGTATCTTTACTATTCCAATTGTGTATCTTTTCATTTCTCGTTTGAGTATCTTTACTATTCCAATTGTGTATCTTTTCATTTCTCGTTTGAGTATCTTTCTGTAAGGCTTCTGATGCGAGTTTCTATTGTATTTGAGAGTTTTGCAAGTGTCGGAGTGTGTTTCTTTCAAACTGAGTATCTTTACATCGTTTGCGTATCTTTACTATTTCAATTGTGTATCTTTACATCGTTTGCGTATCTTTACTATTCCAATTGTGTATCTTTTCATTTCTCGTTTGAGTATCTTTCTGTAAGGCTTCTGATGCGAGTTTCTATTGTATTTGAGAGTTTTGCAAGTGCGGGAGTGTGTTTCTTTCAAACTGAGTATCTTTACATCGTTTGCGTATCTTTACTATTCCAATTGTGTATCTTTACATCGTTTGTGTATCTTTACTATTCCAATTGTGTATCTTTTCATTTCTCGTTTGAGTATCTTTCTGTAAGGCTTTCTGATGCGAGTTTCTATTGAATTTGAGAGTTTTGCAAGTGTGGGAGTGTGTTTCTTTCAAACTGAGTATCTTTACATCGTTTGCGTATCTTTACTATTCCAATTGTGTATCTTTACATTGTTTGCGTATCTTTTACTATTCCTATTGTGTATCCTTTCATTTCTCGTTTGAGTATGTTTCTGTAAGGCTTCTGATGCGAGTTTCTATTGAATTTGAGAGTTTTGCAAGTGTGGGAGTGTGTTTCTTTCAAACTGAGTATCTTTACATCGTTTGCGTATCTTTACTATTCCAATTGTGTATCTTTACATCGTTTGCGTATCTTTACTATTCCAATTGTGTATCTTTTCATTTCTCGTTTGAGTATCTTTCTGTAAGGCTTTTCTGATGCGAGTTTCTATTAAATTTGAGAGTTTTGCAAGTGTGGGAGTGTGTTTCTTTCAAACTGAGTATCTTTACATCGTTTGCGTATCTTTACTATTCCAATTGTGTATCTTTACATCGTTTGCGTATCTTTACTATTCCAATTGTGTATCTTTTCATTTCTCGTTTGAGTATCTTTCTGTAAGGCTTTCTGATGCGAGTTTCTATTGAATTTGAGAGTTTTGCAAGTGTGGGAGTGTGTTTCTTTCAAACTGAGTATCTTTACATCGTTTGCGTATCTTTACTATTCCAATTGTGTATCTTTACATTGTTTGCGTATCTTTTACTATTCCGATTGTGTATCCTTTCATTTCTCGTTTGAGTATGTTTCTGTAAGGCTTCTGATGCGAGTTTCTATTGAATTTGAGAGTTTTGCAAGTGTGGGAGTGTGTTTCTTTCAAACTGAGTATCTTTACATCGTTTTCGTATCTTTACTATTCCAATTGTGTATCTTTACATCGTTTGCGTATCTTTACTATTCCAATTGTGTATCTTTTCATTTATCGTTTGAGTATCTTTCTGTAAGGCTTTCTGATGCGAGTTTCTATTGAATTTGAGAGTTTTGCAAGTGTGGGAGTGTGTTTCTTTCAAACTTAGTATCTTTACATCGTTTGCGTATCTTTACTATTCCAATTGTGTATCTTTTCATTTCTCGTTTGAGTATCTTTCTGTAAGGCTTTCTGATGCGAGTTTCTATTGAATTTGAGAGTTTTGCAAGTGTGGGAGTGTGTTTCTTTCAAACTGAGTATCTTTACATCGTTTGCGTATCTTTACTATTCCAATTGTGTATCTTTTCATTGTTTGCGTATCTTTACTATTCCAATTGTGTATCTTTTCATTGCTCGTTTGAGTATCTTTCTGTAAGGCTTTCTGATGCGAGTTTCTATTGAATTTGAGAGTTTTGCAAGTGTGGGAGTGTGTTTCTTTCAAACTGAGTATCTTTACATCGTTTGCGTATCTTTACTATTCCAATTGTGTATCTTTTCATTTCTCGTTTGAGTATCTTTCTGTAAGGCTTTTGATGCGAGTTTCTATTGTATTTGAGAGTTTTGCAAGTGTGGGAGTGTGTTTCTTTCAAACTGAGTATCTTTACATCGTTTGCGTATCTTTACTATTCCAATTGTGTATCTTTTCATTTCTCGTTTAGTATCTTCCTGTAAGGCGTTCTGATGCGAGTTTCTATTATATTTGAGAGTTTTGCAAGTGTGGGAGTATGTTTCTTTCAAACTGAGTATCTTTACATAGTTTGCGTATCTTTACTATTCCAATTGTGTATCTTTTCATTGCTCGTTGGAGTATCTTTCTCTAAGGCTTTCTGATGCGAGTTTCTATTGAATTTGAGAGTTTTGCAAGTGTGGGAGTGTGTTTCTTTCAAACTGAGTATCTTTACATCGTTTGCGTATCTTTACTATTCCAATTGTGTATCTTTTCATTTCTCGTTTGAGTATCTTTCTGTAAGGCTTCTGATGCGAGTTTCTATTGTATTTGAGAGTTTTGCAAGTGTGGGAGTGTGTTTCTTTCAAACTGAGTATCTTTACATCGTTTGCGTATCTTTACTATTCCAATTGTGTATCTTTTCATTTCTCGTTTGAGTATCTTTCTGTAAGGCTTCTGATGCGAGTTTCTATTGTATTTTAGAGTTTTGCAAGTGTGGGAGTGTGTTTCTTTCAAACTGAGTATCTTTACATCGTTTGCGTATCTTTACTATTCCAATTGTGTATCTTTTCATTTCTCGTTTAAGTATCTTTCTGTAAGGCTTCTGATGCGAGTTTCTATTATATTTGAGAGTTTTGCAAGTGTGGGAGTGTGTTTCTTTCAAACTGAGTATCTTTACATCGTTTGCGTATCTTTACTATTCCAATTGTGTATCTTTACATCGTTTGCGTATCTTTACTATTCCAATTGTGTAACTTTTCATTGCTCGTTTGAGTCTCTTTCTGTAAGGCTTTCTGATGCGAGTTTCTATTGAATTTGAGAGTTTTGCAAGTGTGGGAGTGTGTTTCTTTCAAACTGAGTATATTTACATCGTTTGCATATCTTTACTATTCCAATTGTGTATCTTTACATCGTTTGCGTATCTTTACTATTCCAATTGTGTATCTTTTCATTTCTCGTTTGAGTATCTTTCTGTAAGGCTTCTGATGCGAGTTTCTATTGTATTTGAGAGTTTTGCAAGTGTGGGAGTGTGTTTCTTTCAAACTGAGTATCTTTACATCGTTTGCGTATCTTTACTATTCCAATTGTGTATCTTTTCATTGTTTGCGTATCTTTACTATTCCAATTGTGTATCTTTTCATTGCTCGTTTGAGTATCTTTCTGTAAGGCTTTCTGATGCGAGTTTCTATTGAATTTGAGAGTTTTGCAAGTGTGGGAGTGTGTTTCTTTCAAACTGAGTATCTTTACATCGTTTGCGTATCTTTACTATTCCAATTGTGTATCTTTTCATTTCTCGTTTGAGTATCTTTCTGTAAGGCTTCTGATGCGAGTTTCCATTGTATTTGAGAGTTTTGCAAGTGTGGGAGTGTGTTTCTTTCAAACTGAGTATCTTTACATCGTTTGCGTATCTTTACTATTCCAATTGTGTATCTTTACATCGTTTGCGTATCTTTACTATTCCAATTGTGTATCTTTTCATTGCTCGTTTGAGTATCTTTCTGTAAGGCTTTCTGATGCGAGTTTCTATTGAATTTGAGAGTTTTGCAAGTGTGGGAGTGTGTTTCTTTCAAACTGAGTATCTTTACATCGTTTGCGTATCTTTACTATTCCAATTGTGTATCTTTACATCGTTTGCGTATCTTTACTATTCCAATTGTGTATCTTTTCATTTCTCATTTGAGTATCTTTCTGTAAGGCTTCTGATGCGAGTTTCTATTGTATTTGAGAGTTTTGCAAGTGTGGGAGTGTGTTTCTTTCAAACTGAGTATCTGATCGGTTCGATTACTCGAGATCAATATTAACCCTGTAAGCATCGTTAGTAGTATAAAGCAAGAGGGTATCGTTCACAAACCGGGGATCCAACCAGGGCATAGAATCACAAACATTTAACAACGAATTCATAAGAGTTTAAAAGGTTTGATATAGATTCGGATTGAGATATAAAAACAGAAAATAAAACCTAAACTAATATATACATGTGATCAACCAACCAACACATAATACATTACCAAAACAAATCATACAAAGCTAACGAAAATTAGATTCTAGTCCTCCTTTAACAGTCTTGCAGAGACACTATCATGAATAACTAAGGTTGGATCATGCAATTAGGGTCCTAAGCAGTAACCTAAACACATAGACACTTAACACATTCGATTCATTCCAAGCGGTCTTAATCGAAATCTAACATACTTATCCTACGATGCAACTTCAAAGCCATGCATATTGAATTCATTAAGCATGTCACCTACTTAACCCCCAATCATGCAATTTCGAAAATCACATAGAAAAGATAAACATGTTCATAGCATAAGTCATAAATCCAACAACCTAAATATCACGCTACAAGCGTATACATAACACATAGATACTCTCGAAATCACACAAAGACATGTCACGGCATAAACTAAAATCATAGAACTACAAACCTAAAATCGAAACTTTATATAATTTGAAACAAGTAACTATCTTATAGACGAAATTGAAACAAGTTTACAATGACCAAAACACATACACAACCAAGAACAAGAAAAACCAAAAACCGAAATAAACATAGAGAGAATCATGGTTACACTTTATCAATCAAGCGATCTCACAAGGTGTAGCCGTGGCTTTCCAAGGGGATGAAACCTCTTCACAAGCGTGCTTGAAGGCTAAGGATTGGTGGAGAATGGTGGAATCGGTTTTAGGATTTCTTGGATGGGTGAGTATGAAATTTGGTAGAGCTTTGGCTAGTATGTGCACAAGGTTGATGATATGTTTCTGTGGAATTGAGGTGCTATATATAGAGGAAGAAACCCAAGGGAGGATGGCCACAAAGTCCACAAAGTTGAAACCAAATTGGTTGAGGTTTCCTAGATTCGGCAGATTTGACCTTTGTCCCTTGTTGTGGCCATAACTTTCTCTAGCAAATAGATATTGAGATGATTCCAACTGGCAATTTCAACTAGACTTCCGTGGCTTTTCATCCATATAAGGTACATTTTCTCAATCATTTGGAGCTGTCCAGGGGAGCCCGTCAAAGATGGATGATCTGCACTGCCAGAATTCTGATTTCTATAAGGATTGCATATCTTTTGCATTAATTACATATCTTCTTCCTCCTTTATTGCTGATTTCTTTTGCACAAATTTCTTCCTTTGAATTAGGGAGGCAGCAAAAGTCTTAATTGTTGCAGCCATGTTTGATTTTTCTTACCTCTCCTCATTAAATTTGCTGCATGCCTTCTTTGACTTTCTTGCCTCTTCTCATTTAATTTGCTGCATGCCTTCTTTGACATTCTTTGGTGCTGGGATTTATGGACATTCTGATACATATTTGTGCTCTATTTGCAGGAGGAACAAAGTCCCAAGTTTCCCTCATAGCCCTTGGATCAAAAGCAAATCAATGGCTGAGATAATTCCGCCGAGTTCATTGGACCTCCGATCAATGATTCAGTCATATCTCTCTGTAGGAATAATATATTGATTTGATTCCAAATCCTACAGAAACTAGACTCAAATACCTTTATTTCCATATAAAGTAGGTCTTCTAACTCGATCGGAGCTATCCAGGGGAGCCCGTCGAAATTGGACTATGAATATTGACAGCATTTTGATTCTTGAATGGATTGGGCTTTTAAGTGTATTTTCTTCTCTTTCCTTGTGGAACTAGGATTGCTTTCCTTCTCCAACATGGATTTGTATTTCCTAATAAGAATAAGTATGTTAGAAACAAAGAAATACGAAAGGATGAATCCTACTCGAACAAGGAATCATATCTCAACAAGGATTATTAACACTTAGCACGATTTCATTATCAATTCACTCATAATTGATATAAGCTCTACCTAGACACTTATTCTTATAAAAGAAACTAAAACATACTAAATAAGAGGTAACAAAGAGTAAGAATAGGGCATAATCACATTAAGAACGTCACACTTTGTGCTCCTATCAGTATCTTTACATCGTTTGCGTATCTTTACTATTCCAATTGTGTATCTTTTCATTTCTCGTTTGAGTATCTTTCTGTAAGGCTTCTGATGCGAGTTTCTATTATATTTGAGAGTTTTGCAAGTGTGGGAGTGTGTTTCTTTCAAACTGAGTATCTTTACATCGTTTGCGTATCTTTACTATTCCAATTGTGTATCTTTACATCGTTTGCGTATCTTTACTATTCCAATTGTGTATCTTTTAATTGCTCGTTTGAGTATCTTTCTGTAAGGCTTTCTGATGCTAGTTTCTATTGAGTTTGAGAGTTTTGCAAGTGTGGGAGTGTGTTTCTTTCCAACTGAGTATCTTTACATCGTTTGCGTATCTTTACTATTCCAATTGTGTATCTTTACATCGTTTGCGTATCTTTACTATTCCAATTGTGTATCTTTTCATTTCTCGTTTGAGTATCTTTCTGTAAGGCTTCTGGTGCGAGTTTCTATTGTATTTGAGAGTTTTGCAAGTGTGGGAGTGTGTTTCTTTCAAACTGAGTATCTTTACATCGTTTGCGTATCTTTACTATTCCAATTGTGTATCTTATCATTTCTCGTTTCAGTATCTTTCTGTAAGGCTTCTGATGCGAGTTTCTATTGTATTTGAGAGTTTTGCAAGTGTGGGAGTGTGTTTCTTTCAAACTGAGTATCTTTACATCGTTTGCGTATCTTTACTATTCCAATTGTGTATCTTTACATCGTTTGCGTATCTTTACTATTCCAATTGTGTATCTTTTCATTTCTCATTTGAGTATCTTTCTGTAAGGCTTCTGATGCGAGTTTCTATTGTATTTGAGAGTTTTGCAAGTGTGGGTGTGTGTTTCTTTCAAATTGAGTATCTTTACATCGTTTGCGTATCTTTACTATTCCAATTGTGTATCTTTACATCGTTTGCGTATCTTTACTATTCCAATTGTGTATCTTTTCATTTCTCATTTGAGTATCTTTCTGTAAGGCTTCTGATGCGAGTTTCTATTGTATTTGAGAGTTTTGCAAGTGTGGGTGTGTGTTTCTTTCAAATTGAGTATCTTTACATCGTTTGCGTATCTTTACTATTCCAATTGTGTATCTTTTCATTTCTCGTTTGAGTATCTTTCTGTAAGGCTTCTGATGCGAGTTTCTATTATATTTGAGAGTTTTGCAAGTGTGGGAGTGTGTTTCTTTCAAACTGAGTATCTTTACATCGTTTGCGTATCTTTACTATTCCAATTGTGTATCTTTACATCGTTTGCGTATCTTTACTATTCCAATTGTGTATCTTTTCTTTGCTCGTTTGAGTATCTTTCTGTAAGGCTTTCTGATGCGAGTTTCTATTGAATTTGAGAGTTTTGCAAGTGTGGGAGTGTGTTTCTTTCAAACTGAGTATCTTTACATCGTTTGCGTATCTTTACTATTCCAATTGTGTATCTTTACATCGTTTGCGTATCTTTACTATTCCAATTGTGTATCTTTTCATTTCTCATTTGAGTATCTTTCTGTAAGGCTTCTGATGCGAGTTTCTATTGTATTTGAGAGTTTTGCAAGTGTGGGAGTGTGTTTCTTTCAAACTGAGTATCTTTACATCGTTTGCGTATCTTTACTATTCCAATTGTGTATCTTTTCATTTCTCGTTTGAGTATCTTTCTGTAAGGCTTCTGATGCGAGTTTCTATTGTATTTGAGATTTTTGCAAGTGTGGGAGTGTGTTTCTTTCAAACTGAGTATCTTTACATCGTTTGCGTATCTTTACTATTCCAATTGTGTATCTTTTCATTTCTTGTTTGAGTATCTTTCTGTAAGGCTTCTGATGCGAGTTTCTATTGTATTTGAGAGTTTTGCAAGTGTGGGAGTGTGTTTCTTTCAAACTGAGTATCTTTACATCGTTTGCGTATCTTTACTATTCCAATTGTGTATCTTTACATCGTTTGCGTATCTTTACTATTCCAATTGTGTATCTTTTCATTGCTCGTTTGAGTATCTTTCTGTAAGGCTTTCTGATGCGAGTTTCTATTGAATTTGAGAGTTTTGCAAGTGTGGGAGTGTGTTTCTTTCAAACTGAGTATCTTTACATCGTTTGCGTATCTTTACTATTCCAATTGTGTATCTTTACATCGTTTGCGTATCTTTACTATTCCAATTGTGTATCTTTTCATTTCTCATTTGAGTATCTTTCTGTAAGGCTTCTGGTGCGAGTTTCTATTGTATTTGAGAGTTTTGCAAGTGTGGGAGTGTGTTTCTTTCAAACTGAGTATCTTTACATCGTTTGCGTATCTTTACTATTCCAATTGTGTATCTTATCATTTCTCGTTTGAGTATCTTTCTGTAAGGCTTCTGATGCGAGTTTCTATTGTATTTGAGAGTTTTGCAAGTGTGGGAGTGTGTTTCTTTCAAACTGAGTATCTTTACATCGTTTGCGTATCTTTACTATTCCAATTGTGTATCTTTACATCGTTTGCGTATCTTTACTATTCCAATTGTGTATCTTTTCATTTCTCATTTGAGTATCTTTCTGTAAGGCTTCTGATGCGAGTTTCTATTGTATTTGAGAGTTTTGCAAGTGTGGGTGTGTGTTTCTTTCAAATTGAGTATCTTTACATCGTTTGCGTATCTTTACTATTCCAATTGTGTATCTTTTCATTTCTCGTTTGAGTATCTTTCTGTAAGGCTTCTGATGCGAGTTTCTATTATATTTGAGAGTTTTGCAAGTGTGGGAGTGTGTTTCTTTCAAACTGAGTATCTTTACATCGTTTGCGTATCTTTACTATTCCAATTGTGTATCTTTTCATTTCTCGTTTGAGTATCTTTCTGTAAGGCTTCTGATGCGAGTTTCTATTGTATTTGAGAGTTTTGCAAGTGTGGGAGTGTGTTTCTTTCAAACTGAGTATCTTTACATCGTTTGCGTATCTTTACTATTCCAATTGTGTATCTTTACATCGTTTGCGTATCTTTACTATTCCAATTGTGTATCTTTTCATTGCTCGTTTGAGTATCTTTCTGTAAGGCTTTCTGATGCGAGTTTCTATTGAATTTGAGAGTTTTGCAAGTGTGGGAGTGTGTTTCTTTCAAACTGAGTATCTTTACATCGTTTGCGTATCTTTACTATTCCAATTGTGTATCTTTACATCGTTTGCGTATCTTTACTATTCCAATTGTGTATCTTTTCATTTCTCATTTGAGTATCTTTCTGTAAGGCTTCTGGTGCGAGTTTCTATTGTATTTGAGAGTTTTGCAAGTGTGGGAGTGTGTTTCTTTCAAACTGAGTATCTTTACATCGTTTGCGTATCTTTACTATTCCAATTGTGTATCTTATCATTTCTCGTTTGAGTATCTTTCTGTAAGGCTTCTGATGCGAGTTTCTATTGTATTTGAGAGTTTTGCAAGTGTGGGAGTGTGTTTCTTTCAAACTGAGTATCTTTACATCGTTTGCGTATCTTTACTATTCCAATTGTGTATCTTTACATCGTTTGCGTATCTTTACTATTCCAATTGTGTATCTTTTCATTTCTCATTTGAGTATCTTTCTGTAAGGCTTCTGATGCGAGTTTCTATTGTATTTGAGAGTTTTGCAAGTGTGGGTGTGTGTTTCTTTCAAATTGAGTATCTTTACATCGTTTGCGTATCTTTACTATTCCAATTGTGTATCTTTTCATTTCTCGTTTGAGTATCTTTCTGTAAGGCTTCTGATGCGAGTTTCTATTATATTTGAGAGTTTTGCAAGTGTGGGAGTGTGTTTCTTTCAAACTGAGTATCTTTACATCGTTTGCGTATCTTTACTATTCCAATTGTGTATCTTTTCATTTCTCGTTTGAGTATCTTTCTGTAAGGCTTCTGATGCGAGTTTCTATTGTATTTGAGAGTTTTGCAAGTGTGGGAGTGTGTTTCTTTCAAACTGAGTATCTTTACATCGTTTGCGTATCTTTACTATTCCAATTGTGTATCTTTACATCGTTTGCGTATCTTTACTTTTCCAATTGTGTATCTTTTCATTTCTCGTTTGAGTATCTTTCTGTAAGGCTTTCTGATGCGAGTTTCTATTGAATTTGAGAGTTTTGCAAGTGTGGGAGTGTGTTTCTTTCAAACTGAGTATCTTTACATCGTTTGCGTATCTTTACTATTCCAATTGTGTATCTTTACATCGTTTGCGTATCTTTACTATTCCAATTGTGTATCTTTTCATTGCTCGTTTGAGTATCTTTCTGTAAGGCTTTCTGATGCGAGTTTCTATTGAATTTGAGAGTTTTGCAAGTGTGGGAGTGTGTTTCTTTCAAACTGAGTATCTTTACATCGTTTGCGTATCTTTACTATTCCAATTGTGTATCTTTACATCGTTTGCGTATCTTTACTATTCCAATTGTGTATCTTTTCATTTCTCATTTGAGTATCTTTCTGTAAGGCTTCTGATGCGAGTTTCTATTGTATTTGAGAGTTTTGCAAGTGTGGGAGTGTGTTTCTTTCAAACTGAGTATCTTTACATCGTTTGCGTATCTTTACTATTCCAATTGTGTATCTTTTCATTTCTCGTTTGAGTATCTTTCTGTAAGGCTTCTGATGCGAGTTTCTATTGTATTTGAGATTTTTGCAAGTGTGGGAGTGTGTTTCTTTCAAACTGAGTATCTTTACATCGTTTGCGTATCTTTACTATTCCAATTGTGTATCTTTTCATTTCTTGTTTGAGTATCTTTCTGTAAGGCTTCTGATGCGAGTTTCTATTGTATTTGAGAGTTTTGCAAGTGTGGGAGTGTGTTTCTTTCAAACTGAGTATCTTTACATCGTTTGCGTATCTTTACTATTCCAATTGTGTATCTTTACATCGTTTGCGTATCTTTACTATTCCAATTGTGTATCTTTTCATTGCTCGTTTGAGTATCTTTCTGTAAGGCTTTCTGATGCGAGTTTCTATTGAATTTGAGAGTTTTGCAAGTGTGGGAGTGTGTTTCTTTCAAACTGAGTATCTTTACATCGTTTGCGTATCTTTACTATTCCAATTGTGTATCTTTACATCGTTTGCGTATCTTTACTATTCCAATTGTGTATCTTTTCATTTCTCATTTGAGTATCTTTCTGTAAGGCTTCTGGTGCGAGTTTCTATTGTATTTGAGAGTTTTGCAAGTGTGGGAGTGTGTTTCTTTCAAACTGAGTATCTTTACATCGTTTGCGTATCTTTACTATTCCAATTGTGTATCTTATCATTTCTCGTTTGAGTATCTTTCTGTAAGGCTTCTGATGCGAGTTTCTATTGTATTTGAGAGTTTTGCAAGTGTGGGAGTGTGTTTCTTTCAAACTGAGTATCTTTACATCGTTTGCGTATCTTTACTATTCCAATTGTGTATCTTTACATCGTTTGCGTATCTTTACTATTCCAATTGTGTATCTTTTCATTTCTCATTTGAGTATCTTTCTGTAAGGCTTCTGATGCGAGTTTCTATTGTATTTGAGAGTTTTGCAAGTGTGGGTGTGTGTTTCTTTCAAACTGAGTATCTTTACATCGTTTGCGTATCTTTACTATTCCAATTGTGTATCTTTACATCGTTTGCGTATCTTTACTATTCCAATTGTGTATCTTTACATCGTTTGCGTATCTTTACTATTCCAATTGTGTATCTTTTCATTGCTCGTTTGAGTATCTTTCTGTAAGGCTTTCTGATGCGAGTTTCTATTGAATTTGAGAGTTTTGCAAGTGTGGGAGTGTGTTTCTTTCAAACTGAGTATCTTTACATCGTTTGCGTATCTTTACTATTCCAATTGTGTATCTTTACATCGTTTGCGTATCTTTACTATTCCAATTGTGTATCTTTTCATTTCTCATTTGAGTATCTTTCTGTAAGGCTTCTGGTGCGAGTTTCTATTGTATTTGAGAGTTTTGCAAGTGTGGGAGTGTGTTTCTTTCAAACTGAGTATCTTTACATCGTTTGCGTATCTTTACTATTCCAATTGTGTATCTTATCATTTCTCGTTTGAGTATCTTTCTGTAAGGCTTCTGATGCGAGTTTCTATTGTATTTGAGAGTTTTGCAAGTGTGGGAGTGTGTTTCTTTCAAACTGAGTATCTTTACATCGTTTGCGTATCTTTACTATTCCAATTGTGTATCTTTACATCGTTTGCGTATCTTTACTATTCCAATTGTGTATCTTTTCATTGCTCGTTTGAGTATCTTTCTGTAAGGCTTTCTGATGCGAGTTTCTATTGAATTTGAGAGTTTTGCAAGTGTGGGAGTGTGTTTCTTTCAAACTGAGTATCTTTACATCGTTTGCGTATCTTTACTATTCCAATTGTGTATCTTTACATCGTTTGCGTATCTTTACTATTCCAATTGTGTATCTTTTCATTTCTCATTTGAGTATCTTTCTGTAAGGCTTCTGGTGCGAGTTTCTATTGTATTTGAGAGTTTTGCAAGTGTGGGAGTGTGTTTCTTTCAAATTGAGTATCTTTACATCGTTTGCGTATCTTTACTATTCCAATTGTGTATCTTATCATTTCTCGTTTGAGTATCTTTCTGTAAGGCTTCTGATGCGAGTTTCTATTGTATTTGAGAGTTTTGCAAGTGTGGGAGTGTGTTTCTTTCAAACTGAGTATCTTTACATCGTTTGCGTATCTTTACTATTCCAATTGTGTATCTTTACATCGTTTGCGTATCTTTACTATTCCAATTGTGTATCTTTTCATTTCTCATTTGAGTATCTTTCTGTAAGGCTTCTGATGCGAGTTTCTATTGTATTTGAGAGTTTTGCAAGTGTGGGTGTGTGTTTCTTTCAAATTGAGTATCTTTACATCGTTTGCGTATCTTTACTATTCCAATTGTGTATCTTTTCATTTCTCGTTTGAGTATCTTTCTGTAAGGCTTCTGATGCGAGTTTCTATTATATTTGAGAGTTTTGCAAGTGTGGGAGTGTGTTTCTTTCAAACTGAGTATCTTTACATCGTTTGCGTATCTTTACTATTCCAATTGTGTATCTTTTCATTTCTCGTTTGAGTATCTTTCTGTAAGGCTTCTGATGCGAGTTTCTATTGTATTTGAGAGTTTTGCAAGTGTGGGAGTGTGTTTCTTTCAAAATGAGTATCTTTACATCGTTTGCGTATCTTTACTATTCCAATTGTGTATCTTTACATCGTTTGCGTATCTTTACTTTTCCAATTGTGTATCTTTTCATTTCTCGTTTGAGTATCTTTCTGTAAGGCTTTCTGATGCGAGTTTCTATTGAATTTGAGAGTTTTGCAAGTGTGGGAGTGTGTTTCTTTCAAACTGAGTATCTTTACATCGTTTGCGTATCTTTACTATTCCAATTGTGTATCTTTACATCGTTTGCGTATCTTTACTATTCCAATTGTGTATCTTTTCATTGCTCGTTTGAGTATCTTTCTGTAAGGCTTTCTGATGCGAGTTTCTATTGAATTTGAGAGTTTTGCAAGTGTGGGAGTGTGTTTCTTTCAAACTGAGTATCTTTACATCGTTTGCGTATCTTTACTATTCCAATTGTGTATCTTTACATCGTTTGCGTATCTTTACTATTCCAATTGTGTATCTTTTCATTTCTCATTTGAGTATCTTTCTGTAAGGCTTCTGATGCGAGTTTCTATTGTATTTGAGAGTTTTGCAAGTGTGGGAGTGTGTTTCTTTCAAACTGAGTATCTTTACATCGTTTGCGTATCTTTACTATTCCAATTGTGTATCTTTTCATTTCTCGTTTGAGTATCTTTCTGTAAGGCTTCTGATGCGAGTTTCTATTGTATTTGAGATTTTTGCAAGTGTGGGAGTGTGTTTCTTTCAAACTGAGTATCTTTACATCGTTTGCGTATCTTTACTATTCCAATTGTGTATCTTTTCATTTCTTGTTTGAGTATCTTTCTGTAAGGCTTCTGATGCGAGTTTCTATTGTATTTGAGAGTTTTGCAAGTGTGGGAGTGTGTTTCTTTCAAACTGAGTATCTTTACATCGTTTGCGTATCTTTACTATTCCAATTGTGTATCTTTACATCGTTTGCGTATCTTTACTATTCCAATTGTGTATCTTTTCATTGCTCGTTTGAGTATCTTTCTGTAAGGCTTTCTGATGCGAGTTTCTATTGAATTTGTGAGTTTTGCAAGTGTGGGAGTGTGTTTCTTTCAAACTGAGTATCTTTACATCGTTTGCGTATCTTTACTATTCCAATTGTGTATCTTTACATCGTTTGCGTATCTTTACTATTCCAATTGTGTATCTTTTCATTTCTCATTTGAGTATCTTTCTGTAAGGCTTCTGGTGCGAGTTTCTATTGTATTTGAGAGTTTTGCAAGTGTGGGAGTGTGTTTCTTTCAAACTGAGTATCTTTACATCGTTTGCGTATCTTTACTATTCCAATTGTGTATCTTATCATTTCTCGTTTGAGTATCTTTCTGTAAGGCTTCTGATGCGAGTTTCTATTGTATTTGAGAGTTTTGCAAGTGTGGGAGTGTGTTTCTTTCAAACTGAGTATCTTTACATCGTTTGCGTATCTTTACTATTCCAATTGTGTATCTTTACATCGTTTGCGTATCTTTACTATTCCAATTGTGTATCTTTTCATTTCTCATTTGAGTATCTTTCTGTAAGGCTTCTGATGCGAGTTTCTATTGTATTTGAGAGTTTTGCAAGTGTGGGTGTGTGTTTCTTTCAAATTGAGTATCTTTACATCGTTTGCGTATCTTTACTATTCCAATTGTGTATCTTTTCATTTCTCGTTTGAGTATCTTTCTGTAAGGCTTCTGATGCGAGTTTCTATTATATTTGAGAGTTTTGCAAGTGTGGGAGTGTGTTTCTTTCAAACTGAGTATCTTTACATCGTTTGCGTATCTTTACTATTCCAATTGTGTATCTTTTCATTTCTCGTTTGAGTATCTTTCTGTAAGGCTTCTGATGCGAGTTTCTATTGTATTTGAGAGTTTTGCAAGTGTGGGAGTGTGTTTCTTTCAAACTGAGTATCTTTACATCGTTTGCGTATCTTTACTATTCCAATTGTGTATCTTTACATCGTTTGCGTATCTTTACTTTTCCAATTGTGTATCTTTTCATTTCTCGTTTGAGTATCTTTCTGTAAGGCTTTCTGATGCGAGTTTCTATTGAATTTGAGAGTTTTGCAAGTGTGGGAGTGTGTTTCTTTCAAACTGAGTATCTTTACATCGTTTGCGTATCTTTACTATTCCAATTGTGTATCTTTACATCGTTTGCGTATCTTTACTATTCCAATTGTGTATCTTTTCATTTTTCATTTGAGTATCTTTCTGTAAGGCTTCTGATGCGAGTTTCTATTGTATTTGAGAGTTTTGCAAGTGTGGGAGTGTGTTTCTTTCAAACAGAGTATCTTTACATCGTTTGCGTATCTTTACTATTCCAAATGTGTATCTTTACATCGTTTGCGTATCTTTACTATTCCAATTGTGTATCTTTTCATTTCTCGTTTGAGTATCTTTCTGTAAGGCTTTCTGATGCGAGTTTCTATTGAATTTGAGAGTTTTGCAAGTGTGGTAGTGTGTTTCTTTCAAACTGAGTATCTTTACATCGTTTGCGTATCTTTACTATTACAATTGTGTATCTTTACATCGTTTGCGTATCTTTACTATTCCAATTGTGTATCTTTACATCGTTTGCGTATCTTTACTATTCCAATTGTGTATCTTTTCATTTCTCATTTGAGTATCTTTCTGTAAGGCTTCTGGTGCGAGTTTCTATTGTATTTGAGAGTTTTGCAAGTGTGGGAGTGTGTTTCTTTCAAACTGAGTATCTTTACATCGTTTGCGTATCTTTACTATTCCAATTGTGTATCTTATCATTTCTCGTTTGAGTATCTTTCTGTAAGGCTTCTGATGCGAGTTTCTATTGTATTTGAGAGTTTTGCAAGTGTGGGAGTGTGTTTCTTTCAAACAGAGTATCTTTACATCGTTTGCGTATCTTTACTATTCCAAATGTGTATCTTTACATCGTTTGCGTATCTTTACTATTCCAATTGTGTATCTTTTCATTTCTCGTTTGAGTATCTTTCTGTAAGGCTTTCTGATGCGAGTTTCTATTGAATTTGAGAGTTTTGCAAGTGTGGTAGTGTGTTTCTTTCAAACTGAGTATCTTTACATCGTTTGCGTATCTTTACTATTACAATTGTGTATCTTTACATCGTTTGCGTATCTTTACTATTCCAATTGTGTATCTTTTCATTTCTCGTTTGAGTATCTTTCTGTAAGGCTTTCTGATGCGAGTTTCTATTGAATTTGAGAGTTTTGCAAGTGTGGGAGTGTGTTTCTTTCAAACTGAGTATCTTTACATCGTTTGCGTATCTTTACTATTCCAATTGTGTATCTTTACATCGTTTGCGTTTCTTTACTATTCCAATTGTGTATCTTTTCATTTCTCGTTTGAGTATCTTTCTGTAAGGCTTTCTGATGCGAGTTTCTATTGAATTTGAGAGTTTTGCAAGTGTGGGAGTGTGTTTCTTTCAAACTGAGTATCTTTACATCACTTGCGTATCTTTACTATTCCAATTGTGTATCTTTACATCGTTTGCGTATCTTTACTATTCCAATTGTGTATCTTTTCATTTCTCGTTTGAGTATCTTTCTGTAAGGCTTTCTGATGCGAGTTTCTATTGAATTTGAGAGTTTTGCAAGTGTGGGAGTGTGTTTCTTTCAAACTGAGTATCTTTACATCGTTTGCGTATCTTTACTATTCCAATTGTGTATCTTTACATCGTTTGCGTATCTTTACTATTCCAATTGTGTATCTTTTCATTGCTCGTTTGAGTATCTTTCTGTAAGGCTTTCTGATGCGAGTTTCTATTGAATTTGAGAGTTTTGCAAGTGTGGTAGTGTGTTTCTTTCAAACTGAGTATCTTTACATCGTTTGCGTATCTTTACTATTCCAATTGTGTATCTTTACATCGTTTGCGTATCTTTACTATTCCAATTGTGTATCTTTTCATTTCTCGTTTGAGTATCTTTCTGTAAGGCTTTCTGATGCGAGTTTCTATTGAATTTGAGAGTTTTGCAAGTGTGGGAGTGTGTTTCTTTCAAACTGAGTATCTTTACATCGTTTGCGTATCTTTACTATTCCAATTGTGTATCTTTACATCGTTTGCGTATCTTTACTATTCCAATTGTGTATCTTTTCATTTCTCGTTTGAGTATCTTTCTGTAAGGCTTTCTGATGCGAGTTTCTATTGAATTTGAGAGTTTTGCAAGTGTGGGAGTGTGTTTCTTTCAAACTGAGTATCTTTACATCGTTTGCGTATCTTTACTATTCCAATTGTGTATCTTTACATCGTTTGCGTATCTTTACTATTCCAATTGTGTATCTTTTCATTTTTCATTTGAGTATCTTTCTGTAAGGCTTCTGATGCGAGTTTCTATTGTATTTGAGAGTTTTGCAAGTGTGGGAGTGTGTTTCTTTCAAACAGAGTATCTTTACATCGTTTGCGTATCTTTACTATTCCAATTGTGTATCTTTACATCGTTTGCGTATCTTTACTATTCCAATTGTGTATCTTTTCATTTCTCGTTTGAGTATCTTTCTGTAAGGCTTTCTGATGCGAGTTTCTATTGAATTTGAGAGTTTTGCAAGTGTGGTAGTGTGTTTCTTTCAAACTGAGTATCTTTACATCGTTTGCGTATCTTTACTATTACAATTGTGTATCTTTACATCGTTTGCGTATCTTTACTATTCCAATTGTGTATCTTTTCATTTCTCGTTTGAGTATCTTTCTGTAAGGCTTTCTGATGCGAGTTTCTATTGAATTTGAGAGTTTTGCAAGTGTGGGAGTGTGTTTCTTTCAAACTGAGTATCTTTACATCACTTGCGTATCTTTACTATTCCAATTGTGTATCTTTACATCGTTTGCGTATCTTTACTATTCCAATTGTGTATCTTTTCATTTCTCATTTGAGTATCTTTCTGTAAGGCTTCTGATGCGAGTTTCTATTGTATTTGAGAGTTCTGCAAGTGTGGGAGTGTGTTTCTTTCAAACTGAGTATCTTTACATCGTTTGCGTACCTTTACTATTCCAATTGTGTATCTTTACATCTTTGCGTATCTTTACTATTACAATTGTGTATCTTTACATCGTTTGCGTACCTTTACTATTCCAATTGTGTATCTTTACATCGTTTGCGTATCTTTAGTATTACAATTGTGTATCTTTACATCGTTTGCGTACCTTTACTATTCCAATTGTGTATCTTTACATCGTTTGCGTATCTTTACTATTACAATTGTGTATCTTTTCATTTCTCATTTGAGTATCTTTCTGTAAGGCTTCTGATGCGAGTTTCTATTGTATTTGAGAGTTTTGCAAGTGTGGGAGTGTGTTTCTTTCAAACTGAGTATCTTTACATCGTTTGCGTATCTTTACTATTCCAATTGTGTATCTTTACATCGTTTGCGTATCTTTACTATTCCAATTGTGTATCTTTTCATTTCTCGTTTGAGTATCTTTCTGTAAGGCTTCTGATGCGAGTTTCTATTGTATTTGAGAGTTTTGCAAGTGTGGGAGTGTGTTTCTTTCAAACTGAGTATCTTTTCATCGTTTGCGTATCTTTACTATTCCAATTATGTATCTTATCATTTCTCGTTTCAGTATCTTTACTGTAAGGCTTCTGATGCGAGTTTCTATTATATTTGAGAGTTTTGCAAGTGTGGGAGTGTGTTTCTTTCAAACTGAGTATCTTTACATCGTTTGCGTATCTTTACTATTCCAATTGTGTATCTTTACATCGTTTGCGTATCTTTACTATTCCAATTGTGTATCTTTTCATTGCTCGTTTGAGTATCTTTCTGTAAGGCTTTCTGATGCGAGTTTCTATTGAATTTGAGAGTTTTGCAAGTGTGGTAGTGTGTTTCTTTCAAACTGAGTATCTTTACATCGTTTGCGTATCTTTATTATTCCAATTGTGTATCTTTACATCGTTTGCGTATCTTTACTATTCCAATTGTGTATCTTTTCATTTCTCGTTTGAGTATCTTTCTGTAAGGCTTTCTGATGCGAGTTTCTATTGAATTTGAGAGTTTTGCAAGTGTGGGAGTGTGTTTCTTTCAAACTGAGTATCTTTACATCGTTTGCGTATCTTTACTATTCCAATTGTGTATCTTTACATCGTTTGCGTATCTTTACTATTCCAATTGTGTATCTTTTCATTTCTCGTTTGAGTATCTTTCTGTAAGGCTTTCTGATGCGAGTTTCTATTGAATCTGAGAGTTTTGCAAGTGTGGGAGTGTGTTTCTTTCAAACTGAGTATCTTTACATCGTTTGCGTATCTTTACTATTCCAATTGTGTATCTTTACATCGTTTGCGTATCTTTACTATTCCAATTGTGTATCTTTTCATTTTTCATTTGAGTATCTTTCTGTAAGGCTTCTGATGCGAGTTTCTATTGTATTTGAGAGTTTTGCAAGTGTGGGAGTGTGTTTCTTTCAAACAGAGTATCTTTACATCGTTTGCGTATCTTTACTATTCCAATTGTGTATCTTTACATCGTTTGCGTATCTTTACTATTCCAATTGTGTATCTTTACATCGTTTGCGTTTCTTTACTATTCCAATTGTGTATCTTTTCATTTCTCGTTTGAGTATCTTTCTGTAAGGCTTTCTGATGCGAGTTTCTATTGAATTTGAGAGTTTTGCAAGTGTGGGAGTGTGTTTCTTTCAAACTGAGTATCTTTACATCACTTGCGTATCTTTACTATTCCAATTGTGTATCTTTACATCGTTTGCGTATCTTTACTATTCCAATTGTGTATCTTTTCATTTCTCGTTTGAGTATCTTTCTGTAAGGCTTTCTGATGCGAGTTTCTATTGAATTTGAGAGTTTTGCAAGTGTGGGAGTGTGTTTCTTTCAAACTGAGTATCTTTACAACGTTTGCGTATCTTTACTATTCCAATTGTGTATCTTATCATTTCTCGTTTCAGTATCTTTACTGTAAGGCTTCTGATGCGAGTTTCTATTATATTTGAGAGTTTTGCAAGTGTGGGAGTGTGTTTCTTTCAAACTGAGTATCTTTACATCGTTTGCGTATCTTTACTATTCCAATTGTGTATCTTTACATCGTTTGCGTATCTTTACTATTCCAATTGTGTATCTTTTCATTGCTCGTTTGAGTATCTTTCTGTAAGGCTTTCTGATGCGAGTTTCTATTGAATTTGAGAGTTTTGCAAGTGTGGTAGTGTGTTTCTTTCAAACTGAGTATCTTTACATCGTTTGCGTATCTTTATTATTCCAATTGTGTATCTTTACATCGTTTGCGTATCTTTACTATTCCAATTGTGTATCTTTTCATTTCTCGTTTGAGTATCTTTCTGTAAGGCTTTCTGATGCGAGTTTCTATTGAATTTGAGAGTTTTGCAAGTGTGGGAGTGTGTTTCTTTCAAACTGAGTATCTTTACATCGTTTGCGTACCTTTACTATTCCAATTGTGTATCTTTACATCTTTGCGTATCTTTACTATTACAATTGTGTATCTTTACATCGTTTGCGTACCTTTACTATTCCAATTGTGTATCTTTACATCGTTTGCGTATCTTTAGTATTACAATTGTGTATCTTTACATCGTTTGCGTACCTTTACTATTCCAATTGTGTATCTTTACATCGTTTGCGTATCTTTACTATTACAATTGTGTATCTTTTCATTTCTCATTTGAGTATCTTTCTGTAAGGCTTCTGATGCGAGTTTCTATTGTATTTGAGAGTTTTGCAAGTGTGGGAGTGTGTTTCTTTCAAACTGAGTATCTTTACATCGTTTGCGTATCTTTACTATTCCAATTGTGTATCTTTACATCGTTTGCGTATCTTTACTATTCCAATTGTGTATCTTTACATCGTTTGCGTATCTTTACTATTCCAATTGTGTATCTTTTCATTTCTCGTTTGAGTATCTTTCTGTAAGGCTTCTGATGCGAGTTTCTATTGTATTTGAGAGTTTTGCAAGTGTGGGAGTGTGTTTCTTTCAAACTGAGTATCTTTTCATCGTTTGCGTATCTTTACTATTCCAATTATGTATCTTATCATTTCTCGTTTCAGTATCTTTACTGTAAGGCTTCTGATGCGAGTTTCTATTATATTTGAGAGTTTTGCAAGTGTGGGAGTGTGTTTCTTTCAAACTGAGTATCTTTACATCGTTTGCGTATCTTTACTATTCCAATTGTGTATCTTTACATCGTTTGCGTATCTTTACTATTCCAATTGTGTATCTTTTCATTGCTCGTTTGAGTATCTTTCTGTAAGGCTTTCTGATGCGAGTTTCTATTGAATTTGAGAGTTTTGCAAGTGTGGTAGTGTGTTTCTTTCAAACTGAGTATCTTTACATCGTTTGCGTATCTTTATTATTCCAATTGTGTATCTTTACATCGTTTGCGTATCTTTACTATTCCAATTGTGTATCTTTTCATTTCTCGTTTGAGTATCTTTCTGTAAGGCTTTCTGATGCGAGTTTCTATTGAATTTGAGAGTTTTGCAAGTGTGGGAGTGTGTTTCTTTCAAACTGAGTATCTTTACATCGTTTGCGTATCTTTACTATTCCAATTGTGTATCTTTACATCGTTTGCGTATCTTTACTATTCCAATTGTGTATCTTTTCATTTCTCGTTTGAGTATCTTTCTGTAAGGCTTTCTGATGCGAGTTTCTATTGAATCTGAGAGTTTTGCAAGTGTGGGAGTGTGTTTCTTTCAAACTGAGTATCTTTACATCGTTTGCGTATCTTTACTATTCCAATTGTGTATCTTTACTATTCCAATTGTGTATCTTTTCATTTTTCATTTGAGTATCTTTCTGTAAGGCTTCTGATGCGAGTTTCTATTGTATTTGAGAGTTTTGCAAGTGTGGGAGTGTGTTTCTTTCAAACTGAGTATCTTTACATCGTTTGCGTACCTTTACTATTCCAATTGTGTATCTTTACATCGTTTGCGTATCTTTACTATTCCAATTGTGTATCTTTTCATTTCTCGTTTGAGTATCTTTCTGTAAGGCATCTGATGCGAGTTTCAATTGTATTTGAGAGTTTTGCAAGTGTGGGAGGGTGTTTCTTTCAAACTGAGTATCTTTACATCGTTTGCGTACCTTTACTATTCCAATTGTGTATCTTTACATCGTTTGCGTATCTTTACTATTCCAATTGTGTATCTTTTCATTTCTCGTTTAAGTATCTTTCTGTAAGGCTTCTGATGCGAGTTTCTATTGTATTTGAGAGTTTTGTAAGTGTGGGAGTGTGTTTCTTTCAAACTGAGTATCTTTACATCGTTTGCGTATCTTTACTATTCCAATTGTGTATCTTATCATTTCTCGTTTGAGTATCTTTCTGTAAGGCTTCTGATGCGAGTTTCTATTGTATTTGAGAGTTTTGCAAGTGTGGGAGTGTGTTTCTTTCAAACTGAGTATCTTTACATCGTTTGCGTATCTTTACTATTCCAATTGTGTATCTTATCATTTCTCGTTTGAGTATCTTTCTGTAAGGCTTCTGATGCGAGTTTCTATTGTATTTGAGAGTTTTGCAAGTGTGGGAGTGTGTTTCTTTCAAACTGAGTATCTTTACATCGTTTGCGTATCTTTACTATTCCAATTGTGTATCTTTACATCGTTTGCGTATCTTTACTACTCCAATTGTGTATCTTTTCATTTCTCGTTTGAGTATCTTTCTGTAAGGCTTTCTGATGCGAGTTTCTATTGAATTTGAGAGTTTTGCAAGTGTGGGAGTGTGTTTCTTTCAAACTGAGTATCTTTACATCGTTTGCGTATCATTACTATTCCAATTGTGTATCTTTACATCGTTTGCGTATCTTTACTATTCCAATTGTGTATCTTTTCATTGCTCGTTTGAGTATCTTTCTGTAAGGCTTTCTGATGCGAGTTTCTATTATATTTGAGAGTTTTGCAAGTGTGGGAGTGTGTTTCTTTCAAATTGAGTATCTTTACATCGTTTGCGTATCTTTACTATTCCAATTGTGTATCTTTTCATTTCTCGTTTGAGTATCTTTCTGTAAGGCTTCTGATGCGAGTTTCTATTATATTTGAGAGTTTTGCAAGTGTGGGAGTGTGTTTCTTTCAAACTGAGTATCTTTACATCGTTTGCGTATCTTTACTATTCCAATTGTGTATCTTTACATCGTTTGCGTATCTTTACTATTCCAATTGTGTATCTTTTCATTGCTCGTTTGAGTATCTTTCTGTAAGGCTTTCTGATGCGAGTTTCTATTATATTTGAGAGTTTTGCAAGTGTGGGAGTGTGTTTCTTTCAAACTGAGTATCTTTACATCGTTTGCGTATCTTTACTATTCCAATTGTGTATCTTTACATCGTTTGCGTATCTTTACTATTCCAATTGTGTATCTTTTCATTGCTCGTTTGAGTATCTTTCTGTAAGGCTTTCTGATGCGAGTTTCTATTAAATTTGAGAGTTTTGCAAGTGTGGTAGTGTGTTTCTTTCAAACTGAGTATCTTTACATCGTTTGCGTATCTTTACTATTCCAATTGTGTATCTTTACATCGTTTGCGTATCTTTACTATTCCAATTGTGTATCTTTTCATTTCTCGTTTGAGTATCTTTCTGTAAGGCTTCTGATGCGAGTTTCTATTGTATTTGAGAGTTTTGCAAGTGTGGGAGTGTGTTTCTTTCAAACTGAGTATCTTTTCATCGTTTGCGTATCTTTACTATTCCAATTATGTATCTTATCATTTCTCGTTTCAGTATCTTTCTGTAAGGCTTCTGATGCGAGTTTCTATTATATTTGAGAGTTTTGCAAGTGTGGGAGTGTGTTTCTTTCAAACTGAGTATCTTTACATCGTTTGCGTATCTTTACTATTCCAATTGTGTATCTTTACATCGTTTGCGTATCTTTACTATTCCAATTGTGTATCTTATCATTTCTCGTTTGAGTATCTTTCTGTAAGGCTTCTGATGCGAGTTTCTATTGTATTTGAGAGTTTTGCAAGTGTGGGAGTGTGTTTCTTTCAAACTGAGTATCTTTACATCGTTTGCGTATCTTTACTATTCCAATTGTGTATCTTTACATCGTTTGCGTATCTTTACTATTCCAATTGTGTATCTTTTCATTTCTCATTTGAGTATCTTTCTGTAAGGCTTCTGATGCGAGTTTCTATTGTGTTTGAGAGTTTTGCAAGTGTGGGAGTGTGTTTCTTTCAAACTGAGTATCTTTACATCGTTTGCGTACCTTTACTATTCCAATTGTGTATCTTTACATCGTTTGCGTATCTTTACTATTCCAATTGTGTATCTTTTCATTTCTCGTTTGAGTATCTTTCTGTAAGGCTTCTGATGCGAGTTTCTATTGTATTTGAGAGTTTTGCAAGTGTGGGAGTGTGTTTCTTTCAAACTGAGTATCTTTTCATCGTTTGCGTATCTTTACTATTCCAATTATGTATCTTATCATTTCTCGTTTCAGTATCTTTCTGTAAGGCTTCTGATGCGAGTTTCTATTATATTTGAGAGTTTTGCAAGTGTGGGAGTGTGTTTCTTTCAAACTGAGTATCTTTACATCGTTTGCGTATCTTTACTATTCCAATTGTGTATCTTTTCATTGCTCGTTTGAGTATCTTTCTGTAAGGCTTTCTGATGCGAGTTTCTATTGAATTTGAGAGTTTTGCAAGTGTGGTAGTGTGTTTCTTTCAAACTGAGTATCTTTACATCGTTTGCGTACCTTTACTATTCCAATTGTGTATCTTTACATCGTTTGCGTATCTTTACTATTCCAATTGTGTATCTTTTCATTGCTCGTTTGAGTATCTTTCTGTAAGGCTTTCTGATGCGAGTTTCTATTAAATTTGAGAGTTTTGCAAGTGTGGGAGTGTGTTTCTTTCAAACTGAGTATCTTTACATCGTTTGCGTATCTTTACTATTCCAATTGTGTATCTTTACATCGTTTGCGTATCTTTACTATTCCAATTGTGTATCTTTTCATTTCTCGTTTGAGTATCTTTCTGTAAGGCTTTCTGATGCGAGTTTCTATTGAATTTGAGAGTTTTGCAAGTGTGGTAGTGTGTTTCTTTCAAACTGAGTATCTTTACATCGTTTGCGTATCTTTACTATTACAATTGTGTATCTTTACATCGTTTGCGTATCTTTACTATTCCAATTGTGTATCTTTTCATTTTTCGTTTGAGTATCTTTCTGTAAGGCTTCTGAATCGAGTTTCTATTAAATTTGAGAGTTTTGCAAGTGTGGTAGTGTGTTTCTTTCAAACTGAGTATCTTTACATCGTTTGCGTATCTTTACTATTCCAATTGTGTATCTTTTCATTTCACGTTTGAGTATCTTTCTGTAAGGCTTTCTGATGCGAGTTTCTATTGAATTTGAGAGTTTTGCAAGTGTGGGAGTGTGTTTCTTTCAAACTGAGTATCTTTACATCGTTTGCGTATCTTTACTATTCCAATTGTGTATCTTTACATCGTTTGCGTATCTTTACTATTCCAATTGTGTATCTTTTCATTTCTCGTTTGAGTATCTTTCTGTAAGGCTTTCTGATGCGAGTTTCTATTGAATTTGAGAGTTTTGCAAGTGTGGGAGTGTGTTTCTTTCAAACTGAGTATCTTTACATCGTTTGCGTATCTTTACTATTCCAATTGTGTATCTTTACATCGTTTGCGTATCTTTACTATTCCAATTGTGTATCTTTTCATTTCTCGTTTGAGTATCTTTCTGTAAGGCTTTCTGATTCGAGTTTCTATTGAATTTAAGAGTTTTGCAAGTGTGGTAGTGTGTTTCTTTCAAACTGAGTATCTTTACATCGTTTGCGTATCTTTACTATTCCAATTGTGTATCTTTACATCGTTTGCGTATCTTTACTATTCCAATTGTGTATCTTTTCATTTCTCGTTTGAGTATCTTTCTGTAAGGCTTTCTGATGCGAGTTTCTATTGAATTTGAGAGTTTTGCAAGTGTGGGAGTGTGTTTCTTTCAAACTGAGTATCTTTACATCGTTTGCGTATCTTTACTATTCCAATTGTGTATATTTACATTGTTTGCGTATCTTTACTATTCCAATTGTGTATCTTTTCATTTTTCGTTTGAGTATCTTTCTGTAAGGCTTCTGAATCGAGTTTCTATTGTATTTGAGAGTTTTGCAAGTTTGGGAGTGTGTTTCTTTCAAACTGAGTATTTTTACATCGTTTGCGTATCTTTACTATTCCAATTGTGTATCTTTACATCGTTTGCGTATCTTTACTATTCCAATTGTGTATCTTTTCATTTCTCGTTTGAGTATCTTTCTGTAAGGCTTTCTGATGCGAGTTTCTATTGAATTTGAGAGTTTTGCAAGTGTGGGAGTGTGTTTCTTTCAAACTGAGTATCTTTACATCGTTTGCGTATCTTTACTATTCCAATTGTGTATCTTTTCATTTCTCGTTTGAGTATCTTTCTGTAAGGCTTTCTGATGCGAGTTTCTATTGAATTTGAGAGTTTTGCAAGTGTGGTAGTGTGTTTCTTTCAAACTGAGTATCTTTACATCGTTTGCGTATCTTTACTATTCCAATTGTGTATCTTTACATCGTTTGCGTATCTTTACTATTCCAATTGTGTATCTTTTCATTTCTCGTTTGAGTATCTTTCTGTAAGGCTTTCTGATGCGAGTTTCTATTGAATTTGAGAGTTTTGCAAGTGTGGGAGTGTGTTTCTTTCAAACTGAGTATCTTTACATCGTTTGCGTATCTTTACTATTCCAATTGTGTATATTTACATTGTTTGCGTATCTTTACTATTCCAATTGTGTATCTTTTCATTTTTCGTTTGAGTATCTTTCTGTAAGGCTTCTGAATCGAGTTTCTATTGTATTTGAGAGTTTTGCAAGTTTGGGAGTGTGTTTCTTTCAAACTGAGTATTTTTACATCGTTTGCGTATCTTTACTATTCCAATTGTGTATCTTTACATCGTTTGCGTATCTTTACTATTCCAATTGTGTATCTTTTCATTTCTCGTTTGAGTATCTTTCTGTAAGGCTTTCTGATGCGAGTTTCTATTGAATTTGAGAGTTTTGCAAGTGTGGGAGTGTGTTTCTTTCAAACTGAGTATCTTTACATCGTTTGCGTATCTTTACTATTCCAATTGTGTATCTTATCATTTCTCGTTTGAGTATCTTTCTGTAAGGCTTCTGATGCGAGTTTCTATTGAATTTGAGAGTTTTGCAAGTGTGGGAGTGTGTTTCTTTCAAACTGAGTATCTTTACATCGTTTGCGTATCATTACTATTCCAATTGTGTATCTTTACATCGTTTGCGTATCTTTACTATTCCAATTGTGTATCTTTTCATTTCTCTTTTGAGTATCTTTCTGTAAGGCTTCTGATGCGAGTTTCTATTGTATTTGAGAGTTTTGCAAGTGTGGGAGTGTGTTTCTTTCAAATTGAGTATCTTTACATCGTTTGCGTATCTTTACTATTCCAATTGTGTATCTTTTCATTGCTCGTTTGAGTATCTTTCTGTAAGGCTTTCTGATGCGAGTTTCTATTAAATTTGAGAGTTTTGCAAGTGTGGTAGTGTGTTTCTTTCAAACTGAGTATCTTTACATCGTTTGCGTATCTTTACTATTCCAATTGTGTATCTTTACATCGTTTGCGTATCTTTACTATTCCAATTGTGTATCTTTTCATTTCTCGTTTGAGTATCTTTCTGTAAGGCTTTCTGATGCGAGTTTCTATTAAATTTGAGAGTTTTGCAAGTGTGGTAGTGTGTTTCTTTCAAACTGAGTATCTTTACATCGTTTGCGTATCTTTACTATTCCAATTGTGTATCTTTTCATTTCTCGTTTGAGTATCTTTCTGTAAGGCTTCTGAAGCGAGTTTCTATTATATTTGAGAGTTTTGCAAGTGTGGGAGTGTGTTTCTTTCAAACTGAGTATCTTTACATCGTTTGCGTATCTTTACTATTCCAATTGTGTATCTTTACATCGTTTGCGTATCTTTACTATTCCAATTGTGTATCTTTTCATTGCTCGTTTGAGTATCTTTCTGTAAGGCTTTCTGATGCGAGTTTCTATTATATTTGAGAGTTTTGCAAGTGTGGGAGTGTGTTTCTTTCAAACTGAGTATCTTTACATCGTTTGCGTATCTTTACTATTCCAATTGTGTATCTTTACATCGTTTGCGTATCTTTACTATTCCAATTGTGTATCTTTTCATTGCTCGTTTGAGTATCTTTCTGTAAGGCTTTCTGATGCGAGTTTCTATTAAATTTGAGAGTTTTGCAAGTGTGGTAGTGTGTTTCTTTCAAACTGAGTATCTTTACATCGTTTGCGTATCTTTACTATTCCAATTGTGTATCTTTACATCGTTTGCGTATCTTTACTATTCCAATTGTGTATCTTTTCATTTCTCGTTTGAGTATCTTTCTGTAAGGCTTTCTGATGCGAGTTTCTATTGAATTTGAGAGTTTTGCAAGTGTGGTAGTGTGTTTCTTTCAAACTGAGTATCTTTACATCGTTTGCGTATCTTTACTATTCCAATTGTGTATCTTTACATCGTTTGCGTATCTTTACTATTCCAATTGTGTATCTTTTCATTTCTCGTTTGAGTATCTTTCTGTAAGGCTTTCTGATGCGAGTTTCTATTGAATTTGAGAGTTTTGCAAGTGTGGGAGTGTGTTTCTTTCAAACTGAGTATCTTTACATCGTTTGCGTATCTTTACTATTCCAATTGTGTATCTTTACATCGTTTGCGTATCTTTACTATTCCAATTGTGTATCTTTTCATTTCTCGTTTGAGTATCTTTCTGTAAGGCTTTCTGATGCGAGTTTCTATTGAATTTGAGAGTTTTGCAAGTGTGGGAGTGTGTTTCTTTCAAACTGAGTATCTTTACATCGTTTGCGTATCTTTACTATTCCAATTGTGTATATTTACATTGTTTGCGTATCTTTACTATTCCAATTGTGTATCTTTTCATTTTTCGTTTGAGTATCTTTCTGTAAGGCTTCTGAATCGAGTTTCTATTGTATTTGAGAGTTTTGCAAGTTTGGGAGTGTGTTTCTTTCAAACTGAGTATTTTTACATCGTTTGCGTATCTTTACTATTCCAATTGTGTATCTTTACATCGTTTGCGTATCTTTACTATTCCAATTGTGTATCTTTTCATTTCTCGTTTGAGTATCTTTCTGTAAGGCTTTCTGATGCGAGTTTCTATTGAATTTGAGAGTTTTGCAAGTGTGGGAGTGTGTTTCTTTCAAACTGAGTATCTTTACATCGTTTGCGTATCTTTACTATTCCAATTGTGTATCTTATCATTTCTCGTTTGAGTATCTTTCTGTAAGGCTTCTGATGCGAGTTTCTATTGTATTTGAGAGTTTTGCAAGTGTGGGAGTGTGTTTCTTTCAAACTGAGTATCTTTACATCGTTTGCGTATCATTACTATTCCAATTGTGTATCTTTACATCGTTTGCGTATCTTTACTATTCCAATTGTGTATCTTTTCATTTCTCTTTTGAGTATCTTTCTGTAAGGCTTCTGATGCGAGTTTCTATTGTATTTGAGAGTTTTGCAAGTGTGGGAGTGTGTTTCTTTCAAACTGAGTATCTTTACATCGTTTGCGTATCTTTACTATTCCAATTGTGTATCTTTTCATTTCTCGTTTGAGTATCTTTCTGTAAGGCTTCTGATGCGAGTTTCTATTATATTTGAGAGTTTTGCAAGTGTGGGAGTGTGTTTCTTTCAAACTGAGTATCTTTACATCGTTTGCGTATCTTTACTATTCCAATTGTGTATCTTTACATCGTTTGCGTATCTTTACTATTCCAATTGTGTATCTTTTCATTGCTCGTTTGAGTATCTTTCTGTAAGGCTTTCTGATGCGAGTTTCTATTATATTTGAGAGTTTTGCAAGTGTGGGAGTGTGTTTCTTTCAAACTGAGTATCTTTACATCGTTTGCGTATCTTTACTATTCCAATTGTGTATCTTTACATCGTTTGCGTATCTTTACTATTCCAATTGTGTATCTTTTCATTGCTCGTTTGAGTATCTTTCTGTAAGGCTTTCTGATGCGAGTTTCTATTAAATTTGAGAGTTTTGCAAGTGTGGTAGTGTGTTTCTTTCAAACTGAGTATCTTTACATCGTTTGCGTATCTTTACTATTCCAATTGTGTATCTTTTCATTTCTCGTTTGAGTATCTTTCTGTAAGGCTTCTGAAGCGAGTTTCTATTATATTTGAGAGTTTTGCAAGTGTGGGAGTGTGTTTCTTTCAAACTGAGTATCTTTACATCGTTTGCGTATCTTTACTATTCCAATTGTGTATCTTTACATCGTTTGCGTATCTTTACTATTCCAATTGTGTATCTTTTCATTGCTCGTTTGAGTATCTTTCTGTAAGGCTTTCTGATGCGAGTTTCTATTATATTTGAGAGTTTTGCAAGTGTGGGAGTGTGTTTCTTTCAAACTGAGTATCTTTACATCGTTTGCGTATCTTTACTATTCCAATTGTGTATCTTTACATCGTTTGCGTATCTTTACTATTCCAATTGTGTATCTTTTCATTGCTCGTTTGAGTATCTTTCTGTAAGGCTTTCTGATGCGAGTTTCTATTAAATTTGAGAGTTTTGCAAGTGTGGTAGTGTGTTTCTTTCAAACTGAGTATCTTTACATCGTTTGCGTATCTTTACTATTCCAATTGTGTATCTTTACATCGTTTGCGTATCTTTACTATTCCAATTGTGTATCTTTTCATTTCTCGTTTGAGTATCTTTCTGTAAGGCTTTCTGATGCGAGTTTCTATTAAATTTGAGAGTTTTGCAAGTGTGGTAGTGTGTTTCTTTCAAACTGAGTATCTTTACATCGTTTGCGTATCTTTACTATTCCAATTGTGTATCTTTACATCGTTTGCGTATCTTTACTATTCCAATTGTGTATCTTTTCATTTCTCGTTTGAGTATCTTTCTGTAAGGCTTTCTGATGCGAGTTTCTATTGAATTTGAGAGTTTTGCAAGTGTGGGAGTGTGTTTCTTTCAAACTGAGTATCTTTACATCGTTTGCGTATCTTTACTATTCCAATTGTGTATCTTTACATCGTTTGCGTATCTTTACTATTCCAATTGTGTATCTTTTCATTTCTCGTTTGAGTATCTTTCTGTAAGGCTTTCTGATGCGAGTTTCTATTGAATTTGAGAGTTTTGCAAGTGTGGGAGTGTGTTTCTTTCAAACTGAGTATCTTTACATCGTTTGCGTATCTTTACTATTCCAATTGTGTATATTTACATTGTTTGCGTATCTTTACTATTCCAATTGTGTATCTTTTCATTTTTCGTTTGAGTATCTTTCTGTAAGGCTTCTGAATCGAGTTTCTATTGTATTTGAGAGTTTTGCAAGTTTGGGAGTGTGTTTCTTTCAAACTGAGTATTTTTACATCGTTTGCGTATCTTTACTATTCCAATTGTGTATCTTTTCATTTCTCGTTTGAGTATCTTTCTGTAAGGCTTTCTGATGCGAGTTTCTATTGAATTTGAGAGTTTTGCAAGTGTGGGAGTGTGTTTCTTTCAAACTGAGTATCTTTACATCGTTTGCGTATCTTTACTATTCCAATTGTGTATCTTATCATTTCTCGTTTGAGTATCTTTCTGTAAGGCTTCTGATGCGAGTTTCTATTGTATTTGAGAGTTTTGCAAGTGTGGGAGTGTGTTTCTTTCAAACTGAGTATCTTTACATCGTTTGCGTATCATTACTATTCCAATTGTGTATCTTTACATCGTTTGCGTATCTTTACTATTCCAATTGTGTATCTTTTCATTTCTCTTTTGAGTATCTTTCTGTAAGGCTTCTGATGCGAGTTTCTATTGTATTTGAGAGTTTTGCAAGTGTGGGAGTGTGTTTCTTTCAAACTGAGTATCTTTACATCGTTTGCGTATCTTTACTATTCCAATTGTGTATCTTTTCATTTCTCGTTTGAGTATCTTTCTGTAAGGCTTCTGATGCGAGTTTCTATTATATTTGAGAGTTTTGCAAGTGTGGGAGTGTGTTTCTTTCAAACTGAGTATCTTTACATCGTTTGCGTATCTTTACTATTCCAATTGTGTATCTTTACATCGTTTGCGTATCTTTACTATTCCAATTGTGTATCTTTTCATTGCTCGTTTGAGTATCTTTCTGTAAGGCTTTCTGATGCGAGTTTCTATTATATTTGAGAGTTTTGCAAGTGTGGGAGTGTGTTTCTTTCAAACTGAGTATCTTTACATCGTTTGCGTATCTTTACTATTCCAATTGTGTATCTTTACATCGTTTGCGTATCTTTACTATTCCAATTGTGTATCTTTTCATTGCTCGTTTGAGTATCTTTCTGTAAGGCTTTCTGATGCGAGTTTCTATTAAATTTGAGAGTTTTGCAAGTGTGGTAGTGTGTTTCTTTCAAACTGAGTATCTTTACATCGTTTGCGTATCTTTACTATTCCAATTGTGTATCTTTACATCGTTTGCGTATCTTTACTATTCCAATTGTGTATCTTTTCATTTCTCGTTTGAGTATCTTTCTGTAAGGCTTTCTGGTGCGAGTTTCTATTGAATTTGAGAGTTTTGCAAGTGTGGTAGTGTGTTTCTTTCAAACTGAGTATCTTTACATCGTTTGCGTATCTTTACTATTCCAATTGTGTATCTTTACATCGTTTGCGTATCTTTACTATTCCAATTGTGTATCTTTTCATTTCTCGTTTGAGTATCTTTCTGTAAGGCTTTCTGATGCGAGTTTCTATTGAATTTGAGAGTTTTGCAAGTGTGGGAGTGTGTTTCTTTCAAACTGAGTATCTTTACATCGTTTGCGTATCTTTACTATTCCAATTGTGTATATTTACATTGTTTGCGTATCTTTACTATTCCAATTGTGTATCTTTTCATTTTTCGTTTGAGTATCTTTCTGTAAGGCTTCTGAATCGAGTTTCTATTGTATTTGAGAGTTTTGCAAGTTTGGGAGTGTGTTTCTTTCAAACTGAGTATTTTTACATCGTTTGCGTATCTTTACTATTCCAATTGTGTATCTTTACATCGTTTGCGTATCTTTACTATTCCAATTGTGTAACTTTTCATTTCTCGTTTGAGTATCTTTCTGTAAGGCTTTCTGATGCGAGTTTCTATTGAATTTGAGAGTTTTGCAAGTGTGGGAGTGTGTTTCTTTCAAACTGAGTATCTTTACATCGTTTGCGTATCTTTACTATTCCAATTGTGTATCTTTACATCGTTTGCGTATCTTTACTATTCCAATTGTGTATCTTTTCATTGCTCGTTTGAGTATATTTCTGTAAGGCTTTCTGATGCGAGTTTCTATTGAATTTGAGAGTTTTGCAAGTGTGGGAGTGTGTTTCTTTCAAACTGAGTATCTTTACATCGTTTGCGTATCTTTACTATTCCAATTGTGTATCTTTACATCGTTTGCGTATCTTTACTATTCCAATTGTGTATATTTACATTGTTTGCATATCTTTACTATTCCAATTGTGTATCTTTTCATTTTTCGTTTGAGTATCTTTCTGTAAGGCTTCTGAATCGAGTTTCTATTGTATTTGAGAGTTTTGCAAGTTTGGGAGTGTGTTTCTTTCAAACTGAGTATTTTTACATCGTTTGCGTATCTTTACTATTCCAATTGTGTATCTTTACATCGTTTGCGTATCTTTACTATTCCAATTGTGTATCTTTTCATTTCTCGTTTGAGTATCTTTCTGTAAGGCTTTCTGATGCGAGTTTCTATTGAATTTGAGAGTTTAGCAAGTGTGGGAGTGTGTTTCTTTCAAACTGAGTATCTTTACATCGTTTGCGTATCTTTACTATTCCAATTGTGTATCTTTACATCGTTTGCGTATCTTTACTATTCCAATTGTGTATCTTTTCATTGCTCGTTTGAGTATATTTCTGTAAGGCTTTCTGATGCGAGTTTCTATTGAATTTGAGAGTTTTGCAAGTGTGGGAGTGTGTTTCTTTCAAACTGAGTATCTTTACATCGTTTGCGTATCTTTACTATTCCAATTGTGTATCTTTTCATTTCTCGTTTGAGTATCTTTCTGTAAGGCTTTCTGATGCGAGTTTCTATTGAATTTGAGAGTTTTGCAAGTGTGGTAGTGTGTTTCTTTCAAACTGAGTATTTTTACATCGTTTGCGTATCTTTACTATTCCAATTGTGTATCTTTACATCGTTTGCGTATCTTTACTATTCCAATTGTGTATCTTTTCATTTCTCGTTTGAGTATCTTTCTGTAAGGCTTTCTGATGCGAGTTTCTATTGAATTTGAGAGTTTTGCAAGTGTGGGAGTGTGTTTCTTTCAAACTGAGTATCTTTACATCGTTTGCGTATCTTTACTATTCCAATTGTGTATATTTACATTGTTTGCGTATCTTTACTATTCCAATTGTGTATCTTTTCATTTTTCGTTTGAGTATCTTTCTGTAAGGCTTCTGAATCGAGTTTCTATTGTATTTGAGAGTTTTGCAAGTTTGGGAGTGTGTTTCTTTCAAACTGAGTATTTTTACATCGTTTGCGTATCTTTACTATTCCAATTGTGTATCTTTACATCGTTTGCGTATCTTTACTATTCCAATTGTGTATGTTTTCATTTCTCGTTTGAGTATCTTTCTGTAAGGCTTTCTGATGCGAGTTTCTATTGAATTTGAGAGTTTTGCAAGTGTGGGAGTGTGTTTCTTTCAAACTGAGTATCTTTACATCGTTTGCGTATCTTTACTATTCCAATTGTGTATCTTTACATCGTTTGCGTATCTTTACTATTCCAATTGTGTATCTTTTCATTTCTCGTTTGAGTATCTTTCTGTAAGGCTTTCTGATGCGAGTTTCTATTGAATTTGAGAGTTTTGCAAGTGTGGGAGTGTGTTTCTTTCAAACTGAGTATCTTTACATCGTTTGCGTATCTTTACTATTCCAATTGTGTATCTTTACATCGTTTGCGTATCTTTACTATTCCAATTGTGTATATTTACATTGTTTGCGTATCTTTACTATTCCAATTGTGTATCTTTTCATTTTTCGTTTGAGTATCTTTCTGTAAGGCTTCTGAATCGAGTTTCTATTGTATTTGAGAGTTTTGCAAGTTTGGGAGTGTGTTTCTTTCAAACTGAGTATTTTTACATCGTTTGCGTATCTTTACTATTCCAATTGTGTATCTTTACATCGTTTGCGTATCTTTACTATTCCAATTGTGTATCTTTTCATTTCTCGTTTGAGTATCTTTCTGTAAGGCTTTCTGATGCGAGTTTCTATTGAATTTGAGAGTTTTGCAAGTGTGGGAGTGTGTTTCTTTCAAACTGAGTATCTTTACATCGTTTGCGTATCTTTACTATTCCAATTGTGTATCTTTACATCGTTTGCGTATCTTTACTATTCCAATTGTGTATCTTTTCATTGCTCGTTTGAGTATATTTCTGTAAGGCTTTCTGATGCGAGTTTCTATTGAATTTGAGAGTTTTGCAAGTGTGGGAGTGTGTTTCTTTCAAACTGAGTATCTTTACATCGTTTGCGTATCTTTACTATTCCAATTGTGTATCTTTTCATTTCTCGTTTGAGTATCTTTCTGTAAGGCTTCTGATGCGAGTTTCTATTATATTTGAGAGTTTTGCAAGTGTGGGAGTGTGTTTCTTTCAAACTGAGTATCTTTACATCGTTTGCGTATCTTTACTATTCCAATTGTGTATCTTTACATCGTTTGCGTATCTTTACTATTCCAATTGTGTACCTTTTCATTTCTCGTTTGAGTATCTTTCTGTAAGGCTTCTGATGCGAGTTTCTATTGTATTTGAGAGTTTTGTAAATGTGGGAGTGTGTTTCTTTCAAACTGAGTATCTTTACATCGTTTGCGTATCTTTACTATTCCAATTGTGTATCTTTTCATTTCTCGTTTGAGTATCTTTCTGTAAGGCTTCTGATGCGAGTTTCTATTGTATTTGAGAGTTTTGCAAGTGTGGGAGTGTGTTTCTTTCAAACTGAGTATCTTTACATCGTTTGCGTATCTTTACTATTCCAATTGTGTATCTTATCATTTCTCGTTTGAGTATCTTTCTGTAAGGCTTCTGATGCGAGTTTCTATTGTATTTGAGAGTTTTGCAAGTGTGGGAGTGTGTTTCTTTCAAACTGAGTATCTTTACATCGTTTGCGTATCTTTACTATTCCAATTGTGTATCTTTACATCGTTTGCGTATCTTTACTATTCCAATTGTGTATCTTTTCATTGCTCGTTTGAGTATATTTCTGTAAGGCTTTCTGATGCGAGTTTCTATTGAATTTGAGAGTTTTGCAAGTGTGGGAGTGTGTTTCTTTCAAACTGAGTATCTTTACATCGTTTGCGTATCTTTACTATTCCAATTGTGTATCTTTACATCGTTTGCGTATCTTTACTATTCCAATTGTGTACCTTTTCATTTCTCGTTTGAGTATCTTTCTGTAAGGCTTCTGATGCGAGTTTCTATTGTATTTGAGAGTTTTGTAAATGTGGGAGTGTGTTTCTTTCAAACTGAGTATCTTTACATCGTTTGCGTATCTTTACTATTCCAATTGTGTATCTTTTCATTTCTCGTTTGAGTATCTTTCTGTAAGGCTTCTGATGCGAGTTTCTATTGTATTTGAGAGTTTTGCAAGTGTGGGAGTGTGTTTCTTTCAAACTGAGTATCTTTACATCTTTTGCGTATCTTTACTATTCCAATTGTGTATCTTATCATTTCTCGTTTGAGTATCTTTCTGTAAGGCTTCTGATGCGAGTTTCTATTGTATTTGAGAGTTTTGCAAGTGTGGGAGTGTGTTTCTTTCAAACTGAGTATCTTTACATCGTTTGCGTATCTTTACTATTCCAATTGTGTATCTTTTCATTTCTCGTTTGAGTATCTTTCTGTAAGGATTTCTGATGCGAGTTTCTATTGAATTTGAGAGTTTTGCAAGTGTGGGAGTGTGTTTCTTTCAAACTGAGTATCTTTACATCGTTTGCGTATCTTTACTATTCCAATTGTGTATCTTTACATCGTTTGCGTATCTTTACTATTCCAATTGTGTATCTTTTCATTGCTCGTTTGAGTATCTTTCTGTAAGGCTTTCTGATGCGAGTTTCTATTGAATTTGAGATTTTGCAAGTGTGGGAGTGTGTTTCTTTCAAACTGAGTATCTTTACATCGTTTGCGTATCTTTACTATTCCAATTGTGTATCTTTTCATTTCTCGTTTGAGTATCTTTCTGTAACGCTTCTGATGCGAGTTTCTATTATATTTGAGAGTTTTGCAAGTGTGGGAGTGTGTTTCTTTCAAACTGAGTATCTTTACATCGTTTGCGTATCTTTACTATTCCAATTGTGTATCTTTACATCGTTTGCGTATCTTTACTATTCCAATTGTGTATCTTATCATTTCTCGTTTGAGTATCTTTCTGTAAGGCTTCTGATGCGAGTTTCTATTGTATTTGAGAGTTTTGCAAGTGTGGGAGTGTGTTTCTTTCAAACTGAGTATCTTTACATCGTTTGCGTATCTTTACTATTCCAATTGTGTATCTTTACATCGTTTGCGTATCTTTACTATTCCAATTGTGTATCTTTTCATTTCTCGTTTGAGTATCTTTCTGTAAGGCTTCTGATGCGAGTTTCTATTATATTTGAGAGTTTTGCAAGTGTGGGAGTGTGTTTCTTTCAAACTGAGTATCTTTACATCGTTTGCGTATCTTTACTATTCCAATTGTGTATCTTTACATCGTTTGCGTATCTTTACTATTCCAATTGTGTATCTTTTCATTTCTCGTTTGAGTATCTTTCTGTAAGGCTTCTGATGCGAGTTTCTATTGTATTTGAGAGTTTTGCAAGTGTGGGAGTGTGTTTCTTTCAAACTGAGTATCTTTACATCGTTTGCGTATCTTTACTATTCCAATTGTGTATCTTTACATCGTTTGTGTATCTTTACTATTCCAATTGTGTATCTTTTCATTTCTCATTTGAGTATCTTTCTGTAAGGCTTCTGATGCGAGTTTCTATTGTATTTGAGAGTTTTGCAAGTGTGGGAGTGTGTTTCTTTCAAATTGAGTATCTTTACATCGTTTGCGTATCTTTACTATTCCAATTGTGTATCTTATCATTTCTCGTTTGAGTATCTTTCTGTAAGGCTTCTGATGCGAGTTTCTATTGTATTTGAGAGTTTTGCAAGTGTGGGAGTGTGTTTCTTTCAAACTGAGTATCTTTACATCGTTTGCGTATCTTTACTATTCCAATTGTGTATCTTTACATCGTTTGCGTATCTTTACTATTCCAATTGTGTATCTTTTCATTGCTCGTTTGAGTATCTTTCTGTAAGGCTTTCTGATGCGAGTTTCTATTATATTTGAGAGTTTTGCAAGTGTGGGAGTGTGTTTCTTTCAAACTGAGTATCTTTACATCGTTTGCGTATCTTTACTATTCCAATTGTGTATCTTTTCATTGCTCGTTTGAGTATCTTTCTGTAAGGCTTTCTGATGCGAGTTTCTATTAAATTTGAGAGTTTTGCAAGTGTGGTAGTGTGTTTCTTTCAAACTGAGTATCTTTACATCGTTTGCGTATCTTTACTATTCCAATTGTGTATCTTTACATCGTTTGCGTATCTTTACTATTCCAATTGTGTATCTTTTCATTTCTCGTTTGAGTATCTTTCTGTAAGGCTTTCTGATGCGAGTTTCTATTGAATTTGAGAGTTTTGCAAGTGTGGTAGTGTGTTTCTTTAAAACTGAGTATCTTTACATCGTTTGCGTATCTTTACTATTCCAATTGTGTATCTTTACATCGTTTGCGTATCTTTACTATTCCAATTGTGTATCTTTTCATTTCTCGTTTGAGTATCTTTCTGTAAGGCTTTCTGATGCGAGTTTCTATTGAATTTGAGAGTTTTGCAAGTGTGGGAGTGTGTTTCTTTCAAACTGAGTATCTTTACATCGTTTGCGTATCTTTACTATTCCAATTGTGTATCTTTACATCGTTTGCGTATCTTTACTATTCCAATTGTGTATCTTTTCATTTCTCGTTTGAGTATCTTTCTGTAAGGCTTTCTGATGCGAGTTTCTATTGAATTTGAGAGTTTTGCAAGTGTGGGAGTGTGTTTCTTTCAAACTGAGTATCTTTACATCGTTTGCGTATCTTTACTATTCCAATTGTGTATCTTTACATCGTTTGCGTATCTTTACTATTCCAATTGTGTATCTTTTCATTTCTCGTTTGAGTATCTTTCTGTAAGGCTTTCTGATGCGAGTTTCTATTGAATTTGAGAGTTTTGCAAGTGTGGTAGTGTGTTTCTTTCAAACTGAGTATCTTTACATCGTTTGCGTATCTTTACTATTCCAATTGTGTATCTTTACATCGTTTGCGTATCTTTACTATTCCAATTGTGTATCTTTTCATTTCTCGTTTGAGTATCTTTCTGTAAGGCTTTCTGATGCGAGTTTCTATTGAATTTGAGAGTTTTGCAAGTGTGGGAGTGTGTTTCTTTCAAACTGAGTATCTTTACATCGTTTGCGTATCTTTACTATTCCAATTGTGTATCTTTACATCGTTTGCGTATCTTTACTATTCCAATTGTGTATCTTTTCATTTCTCGTTTGAGTATCTTTCTGTAAGGCTTTCTGATGCGAGTTTATATTGAATTTGAGAGTTTTGCAAGTGTGGGAGTGTGTTTCTTTCAAACTGAGTATCTTTACATCGTTTGCGTATCTTTACTATTCCAATTGTGTATCTTTACATCGTTTGCGTATCTTTACTATTCCAATTGTGTATCTTTTCATTTCTCGTTTGAGTATCTTTCTGTAAGGCTTTCTGATGCGAGTTTCTATTGAATTTGAGAGTTTTGCAAGTGTGGTAGTGTGTTTCTTTCAAACTGAGTATCTTTACATCGTTTGCGTATCTTTACTATTCCAATTGTGTATCTTTACATCGTTTGCGTATCTTTACTATTCCAATTGTGTATCTTTTCATTTCTCGTTTGAGTATCTTTCTGTAAGGCTTTCTGATGCGAGTTTCTATTGAATTTGAGAGTTTTGCAAGTGTGGGAGTGTGTTTCTTTCAAACTGAGTATCTTTACATCGTTTGCGTATCTTTACTATTCCAATTGTGTATATTTACATTGTTTGCGTATCTTTACTATTCCAATTGTGTATCTTTTCATTTTTCGTTTGAGTATCTTTCTGTAAGGCTTCTGAATCGAGTTTCTATTGTATTTGAGAGTTTTGCAAGTTTGGGAGTGTGTTTCTTTCAAACTGAGTATTTTTACATCGTTTGCGTATCTTTACTATTCCAATTGTGTATCTTTACATCGTTTGCGTATCTTTACTATTCCAATTGTGTATCTTTTCATTTCTCGTTTGAGTATCTTTCTGTAAGGCTTTCTGATGCGAGTTTCTATTGAATTTGAGAGTTTTGCAAGTGTGGGAGTGTGTTTCTTTCAAACTGAGTATCTTTACATCGTTTGCGTATCTTTACTATTCCAATTGTGTATCTTTACATCGTTTGCGTATCTTTACTATTCCAATTGTGTATCTTTTCATTGCTCGTTTGAGTATATTTCTGTAAGGCTTTCTGATGCGAGTTTCTATTGAATTTGAGAGTTTTGCAAGTGTGGGAGTGTGTTTCTTTCAAACTGAGTATCTTTACATCGTTTGCGTATCTTTACTATTCCAATTGTGTATCTTTTCATTTCTCGTTTGAGTATCTTTCTGTAAGGCTTCTGATGCGAGTTTCTATTATATTTGAGAGTTTTGCAAGTGTGGGAGTGTGTTTCTTTCAAACTGAGTATCTTTACATCGTTTGCGTATCTTTACTATTCCAATTGTGTATCTTTACATCGTTTGCGTATCTTTACTATTCCAATTGTGTATCTTTTCATTGCTCGTTTGAGTATCTTTCTGTAAGGCTTTCTGATGCGAGTTTCTATTATATTTGAGAGTTTTGCAAGTGTGGGAGTGTGTTTCTTTCAAACTGAGTATCTTTACATCGTTTGCGTATCTTTACTATTCCAATTGTGTATCTTTTCATTGCTCGTTTGAGTATCTTTCTGTAAGGCTTCTGATGCGAGTTTCTATTGAATTTGAGAGTTTTGCAAGTGTGGGAGTGTGTTTCTTTCAAACTGAGTATCTTTACATCGTTTGCGTATCTTTACTATTCCAATTGTGTATCTTTACATCGTTTGCGTATCTTTACTATTCCAATTGTGTATCTTTTCATTTCTCGTTTGAGTATCTTTCTGTAAGGCTTTCTGATGCGAGTTTATATTGAATTTGAGAGTTTTGCAAGTGTGGGAGTGTGTTTCTTTCAAACTGAGTATCTTTACATCGTTTGCGTATCTTTACTATTCCAATTGTGTATCTTTACATCGTTTGCGTATCTTTACTATTCCAATTGTGTATCTTTTCATTTCTCGTTTGAGTATCTTTCTGTAAGGCTTTCTGATGCGAGTTTCTATTGAATTTGAGAGTTTTGCAAGTGTGGTAGTGTGTTTCTTTCAAACTGAGTATCTTTACATCGTTTGCGTATCTTTACTATTCCAATTGTGTATCTTTACATCGTTTGCGTATCTTTACTATTCCAATTGTGTATCTTTTCATTTCTCGTTTGAGTATCTTTCTGTAAGGCTTTCTGATGCGAGTTTCTATTGAATTTGAGAGTTTTGCAAGTGTGGGAGTGTGTTTCTTTCAAACTGAGTATCTTTACATCGTTTGCGTATCTTTACTATTCCAATTGTGTATATTTACATTGTTTGCGTATCTTTACTATTCCAATTGTGTATCTTTTCATTTTTCGTTTGAGTATCTTTCTGTAAGGCTTCTGAATCGAGTTTCTATTGTATTTGAGAGTTTTGCAAGTTTGGGAGTGTGTTTCTTTCAAACTGAGTATTTTTACATCGTTTGCGTATCTTTACTATTCCAATTGTGTATCTTTACATCGTTTGCGTATCTTTACTATTCCAATTGTGTATCTTTTCATTTCTCGTTTGAGTATCTTTCTGTAAGGCTTTCTGATGCGAGTTTCTATTGAATTTGAGAGTTTTGCAAGTGTGGGAGTGTGTTTCTTTCAAACTGAGTATCTTTACATCGTTTGCGTATCTTTACTATTCCAATTGTGTATCTTTACATCGTTTGCGTATCTTTACTATTCCAATTGTGTATCTTTTCATTGCTCGTTTGAGTATATTTCTGTAAGGCTTTCTGATGCGAGTTTCTATTGAATTTGAGAGTTTTGCAAGTGTGGGAGTGTGTTTCTTTCAAACTGAGTATCTTTACATCGTTTGCGTATCTTTACTATTCCAATTGTGTATCTTTTCATTTCTCGTTTGAGTATCTTTCTGTAAGGCTTCTGATGCGAGTTTCTATTATATTTGAGAGTTTTGCAAGTGTGGGAGTGTGTTTCTTTCAAACTGAGTATCTTTACATCGTTTGCGTATCTTTACTATTCCAATTGTGTATCTTTACATCGTTTGCGTATCTTTACTATTCCAATTGTGTATCTTTTCATTGCTCGTTTGAGTATCTTTCTGTAAGGCTTTCTGATGCGAGTTTCTATTGTATTTGAGAGTTTTGCAAGTGTGGGAGTGTGTTTCTTTCAAATTGAGTATCTTTACATCGTTTGCGTATCTTTACTATTCCAATTGTGTATCTTATCATTTCTCGTTTGAGTATCTTTCTGTAAGGCTTCTGATGCGAGTTTCTATTGTATTTGAGAGTTTTGCAAGTGTGGGAGTGTGTTTCTTTCAAACTGAGTATCTTTACATCGTTTGCGTATCTTTACTATTCCAATTGTGTATCTTTACATCGTTTGCGTATCTTTACTATTCCAATTGTGTATCTTTTCATTGCTCGTTTGAGTATCTTTCTGTAAGGCTTTCTGATGCGAGTTTCTATTATATTTGAGAGTTTTGCAAGTGTGGGAGTGTGTTTCTTTCAAACTGAGTATCTTTACATCGTTTGCGTATCTTTACTATTCCAATTGTGTATCTTTTCATTGCTCGTTTGAGTATCTTTCTGTAAGGCTTTCTGATGCGAGTTTCTATTAAATTTGAGAGTTTTGCAAGTGTGGTAGTGTGTTTCTTTCAAACTGAGTATCTTTACATCGTTTGCGTATCTTTACTATTCCAATTGTGTATCTTTACATCGTTTGCGTATCTTTACTATTCCAATTGTGTATCTTTTCATTTCTCGTTTGAGTATCTTTCTGTAAGGCTTTCTGATGCGAGTTTCTATTGAATTTGAGAGTTTTGCAAGTGTGGTAGTGTGTTTCTTTCAAACTGAGTATCTTTACATCGTTTGCGTATCTTTACTATTCCAATTGTGTATCTTTACATCGTTTGCGTATCTTTACTATTCCAATTGTGTATCTTTTCATTTCTCGTTTGAGTATCTTTCTGTAAGGCTTTCTGATGCGAGTTTCTATTGAATTTGAGAGTTTTGCAAGTGTGGGAGTGTGTTTCTTTCAAACTGAGTATCTTTACATCGTTTGCGTATCTTTACTATTCCAATTGTGTATCTTTACATCGTTTGCGTATCTTTACTATTCCAATTGTGTATCTTTTCATTTCTCGTTTGAGTATCTTTCTGTAAGGCTTTCTGATGCGAGTTTCTATTGAATTTGAGAGTTTTGCAAGTGTGGGAGTGTGTTTCTTTCAAACTGAGTATCTTTACATCGTTTGCGTATCTTTACTATTCCAATTGTGTATCTTTACATCGTTTGCGTATCTTTACTATTCCAATTGTGTATCTTTTCATTTCTCGTTTGAGTATCTTTCTGTAAGGCTTTCTGATGCGAGTTTCTATTGAATTTGAGAGTTTTGCAAGTGTGGTAGTGTGTTTCTTTCAAACTGAGTATCTTTACATCGTTTGCGTATCTTTACTATTCCAATTGTGTATCTTTACATCGTTTGCGTATCTTTACTATTCCAATTGTGTATCTTTTCATTTCTCGTTTGAGTATCTTTCTGTAAGGCTTTCTGATGCGAGTTTCTATTGAATTTGAGAGTTTTGCAAGTGTGGGAGTGTGTTTCTTTCAAACTGAGTATCTTTACATCGTTTGCGTATCTTTACTATTCCAATTGTGTATCTTTACATCGTTTGCGTATCTTTACTATTCCAATTGTGTATCTTTTCATTTCTCGTTTGAGTATCTTTCTGTAAGGCTTTCTGATGCGAGTTTATATTGAATTTGAGAGTTTTGCAAGTGTGGGAGTGTGTTTCTTTCAAACTGAGTATCTTTACATCGTTTGCGTATCTTTACTATTCCAATTGTGTATCTTTACATCGTTTGCGTATCTTTACTATTCCAATTGTGTATCTTTTCATTTCTCGTTTGAGTATCTTTCTGTAAGGCTTTCTGATGCGAGTTTCTATTGAATTTGAGAGTTTTGCAAGTGTGGTAGTGTGTTTCTTTCAAACTGAGTATCTTTACATCGTTTGCGTATCTTTACTATTCCAATTGTGTATCTTTACATCGTTTGCGTATCTTTACTATTCCAATTGTGTATCTTTTCATTTCTCGTTTGAGTATCTTTCTGTAAGGCTTTCTGATGCGAGTTTCTATTGAATTTGAGAGTTTTGCAAGTGTGGGAGTGTGTTTCTTTCAAACTGAGTATCTTTACATCGTTTGCGTATCTTTACTATTCCAATTGTGTATATTTACATTGTTTGCGTATCTTTACTATTCCAATTGTGTATCTTTTCATTTTTCGTTTGAGTATCTTTCTGTAAGGCTTCTGAATCGAGTTTCTATTGTATTTGAGAGTTTTGCAAGTTTGGGAGTGTGTTTCTTTCAAACTGAGTATTTTTACATCGTTTGCGTATCTTTACTATTCCAATTGTGTATCTTTACATCGTTTGCGTATCTTTACTATTCCAATTGTGTATCTTTTCATTTCTCGTTTGAGTATCTTTCTGTAAGGCTTTCTGATGCGAGTTTCTATTGAATTTGAGAGTTTTGCAAGTGTGGGAGTGTGTTTCTTTCAAACTGAGTATCTTTACATCGTTTGCGTATCTTTACTATTCCAATTGTGTATCTTTACATCGTTTGCGTATCTTTACTATTCCAATTGTGTATCTTTTCATTGCTCGTTTGAGTATATTTCTGTAAGGCTTTCTGATGCGAGTTTCTATTGAATTTGAGAGTTTTGCAAGTGTGGGAGTGTGTTTCTTTCAAACTGAGTATCTTTACATCGTTTGCGTATCTTTACTATTCCAATTGTGTATCTTTTCATTTCTCGTTTGAGTATCTTTCTGTAAGGCTTCTGATGCGAGTTTCTATTATATTTGAGAGTTTTGCAAGTGTGGGAGTGTGTTTCTTTCAAACTGAGTATCTTTACATCGTTTGCGTATCTTTACTATTCCAATTGTGTATCTTTACATCGTTTGCGTATCTTTACTATTCCAATTGTGTACCTTTTCATTTCTCGTTTGAGTATCTTTCTGTAAGGCTTCTGATGCGAGTTTCTATTGTATTTGAGAGTTTTGTAAATGTGGGAGTGTGTTTCTTTCAAACTGAGTATCTTTACATCGTTTGCGTATCTTTACTATTCCAATTGTGTATCTTTTCATTTCTCGTTTGAGTATCTTTCTGTAAGGCTTCTGATGCGAGTTTCTATTGTATTTGAGAGTTTTGCAAGTGTGGGAGTGTGTTTCTTTCAAACTGAGTATCTTTACATCGTTTGCGTATCTTTACTATTCCAATTGTGTATCTTATCATTTCTCGTTTGAGTATCTTTCTGTAAGGCTTCTGATGCGAGTTTCTATTGTATTTGAGAGTTTTGTAAATGTGGGAGTGTGTTTCTTTCAAACTGAGTATCTTTACATCGTTTGCGTATCTTTACTATTCCAATTGTGTATCTTTTCATTTCTCGTTTGAGTATCTTTCTGTAAGGCTTCTGATGCGAGTTTCTATTGTATTTGAGAGTTTTGCAAGTGTGGGAGTGTGTTTCTTTCAAACTGAGTATCTTTACATCGTTTGCGTATCTTTACTATTCCAATTGTGTATCTTATCATTTCTCGTTTGAGTATCTTTCTGTAAGGCTTCTGATGCGAGTTTCTATTGTATTTGAGAGTTTTGCAAGTGTGGGAGTGTGTTTCTTTCAAACTGAGTATCTTTACATCGTTTGCATATCTTTACTATTCCAATTGTGTATCTTTACATCGTTTGCGTATCTTTACTATTCCAATTGTGTATCTTTTCATTGCTCGTTTGAGTATATTTCTGTAAGGCTTTCTGATGCGAGTTTCTATTGAATTTGAGAGTTTTGCAAGTGTGGGAGTGTGTTTCTTTCAAACTGAGTATCTTTACATCGTTTGCGTATCTTTACTATTCCAATTGTGTATCTTTACATCGTTTGCGTATCTTTACTATTCCAATTGTGTACCTTTTCATTTCTCGTTTGAGTATCTTTCTGTAAGGCTTCTGATGCGAGTTTCTATTGTATTTGAGAGTTTTGTAAATGTGGGAGTGTGTTTCTTTCAAACTGAGTATCTTTACATCGTTTGCGTATCTTTACTATTCCAATTGTGTATCTTTTCATTTCTCGTTTGAGTATCTTTCTGTAAGGCTTCTGATGCGAGTTTCTATTGTATTTGAGAGTTTTGCAAGTGTGGGAGTGTGTTTCTTTCAAACTGAGTATCTTTACATCGTTTGCGTATCTTTACTATTCCAATTGTGTATCTTATCATTTCTCGTTTGAGTATCTTTCTGTAAGGCTTCTGATGCGAGTTTCTATTGTATTTGAGAGTTTTGCAAGTGTGGGAGTGTGTTTCTTTCAAACTGAGTATCTTTACATCGTTTGCGTATCTTTACTATTCCAATTGTGTATCTTTTCATTTCTCGTTTGAGTATCTTTCTGTAAGGATTTCTGATGCGAGTTTCTATTGAATTTGAGAGTTTTGCAAGTGTGGGAGTGTGTTTCTTTCAAACTGAGTATCTTTACATCGTTTGCGTATCTTTACTATTCCAATTGTGTATCTTTACATCGTTTGCGTATCTTTACTATTCCAATTGTGTATCTTTTCATTGCTCGTTTGAGTATCTTTCTGTAAGGCTTTCTGATGCGAGTTTCTATTGAATTTGAGATTTTGCAAGTGTGGGAGTGTGTTTCTTTCAAACTGAGTATCTTTACATCGTTTGCGTATCTTTACTATTCCAATTGTGTATCTTTTCATTTCTCGTTTGAGTATCTTTCTGTAACGCTTCTGATGCGAGTTTCTATTATATTTGAGAGTTTTGCAAGTGTGGGAGTGTGTTTCTTTCAAACTGAGTATCTTTACATCGTTTGCGTATCTTTACTATTCCAATTGTGTATCTTTACATCGTTTGCGTATCTTTACTATTCCAATTGTGTATCTTATCATTTCTCGTTTGAGTATCTTTCTGTAAGGCTTCTGATGCGAGTTTCTATTGTATTTGAGAGTTTTGCAAGTGTGGGAGTGTGTTTCTTTCAAACTGAGTATCTTTACATCGTTTGCGTATCTTTACTATTCCAATTGTGTATCTTTACATCGTTTGCGTATCTTTACTATTCCAATTGTGTATCTTTTCATTTCTCGTTTGAGTATCTTTCTGTAAGGCTTCTGATGCGAGTTTCTATTATAGTTGAGAGTTTTGCAAGTGTGGGAGTGTGTTTCTTTCAAACTGAGTATCTTTACATCGTTTGCGTATCTTTACTATTCCAATTGTGTATCTTTACATCGTTTGCGTATCTTTACTATTCCAATTGTGTATCTTTTCATTTCTCGTTTGAGTATCTTTCTGTAAGGCTTCTGATGCGAGTTTCTATTGTATTTGAGAGTTTTGCAAGTGTGGGAGTGTGTTTCTTTCAAACTGAGTATCTTTACATCGTTTGCGTATCTTTACTATTCCAATTGTGTATCTTTACATCGTTTGTGTATCTTTACTATTCCAATTGTGTATCTTTTCATTTCTCATTTGAGTATCTTTCTGTAAGGCTTCTGATGCGAGTTTCTATTGTATTTGAGAGTTTTGCAAGTGTGGGAGTGTGTTTCTTTCAAATTGAGTATCTTTACATCGTTTGCGTATCTTTACTATTCCAATTGTGTATCTTATCATTTCTCGTTTGAGTATCTTTCTGTAAGGCTTCTGATGCGAGTTTCTATTGTATTTGAGAGTTTTGCAAGTGTGGGAGTGTGTTTCTTTCAAACTGAGTATCTTTACATCGTTTGCGTATCTTTACTATTCCAATTGTGTATCTTTACATCGTTTGCGTATCTTTACTATTCCAATTGTGTATCTTTTCATTTCTCGTTGAGTTTTTTTCACCAACAGTCCCTCAACTCTGGTGTACCTACCAATGTGATACCTCAACTTTTAATCGTACCAATATGATACCCAGACTCTAGTATTGCTATCATTGAAGTACTTCCGTTAGTTTTTTTCAACTTTTCCGTTATCTTGGTGACGTGGCAGGTACGTGAGGCCCACAAAGAGGGTTAAAAGACAAAATTAACCTCATCTGAGAGGAGCAATGTTTTTCCCGCCCTTTACCTTGAGAAAGACACTTAACAATTCCAATTTTGGCGCCAATTTTCCCTTCCTACTCCTTAATTTGTGTCTCTTATCTAAACTAAAGAACTACCGCCAACCAGTCGATCACAATCTGATAAAACCTAGATCAATCTCATTTTCTATTTTTACCCTAGCACTTGTTAAACTAACAGAATAAATATAGAAATTTATATGGAACATCTCATTTCCACAATCTCATAAGAATATAAAAAAACATAACTTAACGAAATTCAAATACATGTTTAAGTACCATTAGTTGCCACCTTTTATGTTGATCTGCCATGATTTTTGCTTGTAAGAACTAATGGTACATGTACGAAATTCAACTGCATGTACCATTAGTTCTTACAAGCAAAAATCATGGCAGATCAACATAAAAGGTGGCAACTAATGGTACTTAAACATGTATTTGAATTTCGTTAAGTTATGTGTTTTTATATTCTTATGAGATTGTGGAAATGAGATGTTCCATATAAATTTCTATATTTATTCTGTTAGTTTAACAAGTGCTAGGGTAAAAATAGAAAATGAGATTGATCTAGGTTTTATCAGATTGTGATCGACTGGTTGGCGGTAGTTCTTTAGTTTAGATAAGAGACACAAATTAAGGAGTATGGAGGGAAAATTGGCGCCAAAATTGGAATTGTTGGGCGTCTTTCTCAAGGTAAAGGGCGGGAAAAACATTGCTCCTCTCAGATGAGGTTAATTTTGTCTTTTAACCCTCTTTGTGGGCCTCACGTACCTGCCACGTCACCAAGATAACGGAAAAGTTGAAAAAAACTAACGGAAGTACTTCAATGATAGCAATACTAGAGTCTGGGTATCACATTGGTACGATTAAGAGTTGAGGTATCACATTGGTAGGTACACCAGAATTGAGGGACTGTTGGTGAAAAAAACTCTTTCTCGTTTGAGTATCTTTCTGTAAGGCTTCTGATGCGAGTTTCTATTATATTTGAGAGTTTTGCAAGTGTGGGAGTGTGTTTCTTTCAAACTGAGTATCTTTACATCGTTTGCGTATCTTTACTATTCCAATTGTGTATCTTTACATCGTTTGCGTATCTTTACTATTCCAATTGTGTATCTTTTCATTTCTCGTTTGAGTATCTTTCTGTAAGGCTTCTGATGCGAGTTTCTATTGTATTTGAGAGTTTTGTAAATGTGGGAGTGTGTTTCTTTCAAACTGAGTATCTTTACATCGTTTGCGTATCTTTACTATTCCAATTGTGTATCTTTTCATTTCTCGTTTGAGTATCTTTCTGTAAGGCTTCTAATGCGAGTTTCTATTGTATTTGAGAGTTTTGCAAGTGTGGGAGTGTGTTTCTTTCAAACTGAGTATCTTTACATCGTTTGCGTATCTTTACTATTCCAATTGTGTATCTTTACATCGTTTGCGTATCTTTACTATTCCAATTGTGTATCTTTTCATTTCTCGTTTGAGTATCTTTCTGTAAGGCTTTCTGATGCGAGTTTCTATTGAATTTGAGAGTTTTGCAAGTGTGGGAATGTGTTTCTTTCAAATTGAGTATCTTTACATCGTTTGCGTATCTTTACTATTCCAATTGTGTATCTTTACATCGTTTGCGTATCTTTACTATTCCAATTGTGTATCTTTTCATTTCTCGTTTGAGTATCTTTCTGTAAGGCTTCTGATGCGAGTTTCTATTGTATTTGAGAGTTTTGTAAATGTGGGAGTGTGTTTCTTTCAAACTGAGTATCTTTACATCGTTTGCGTATCTTTACTATTCCAATTGTGTATCTTTTCATTTCTCGTTTGAGTATCTTTCTGTAAGGCTTCTGATGCGAGTTTCTATTGTATTTGAGAGTTTTGCAAGTGTGGGAGTGTGTTTCTTTCAAACTGAGTATCTTTACATCGTTTGCGTATCTTTACTATTCCAATTGTGTATCTTATCATTTCTCGTTTGAGTATCTTTCTGTAAGGCTTCTGATGCGAGTTTCTATTGTATTTGAGAGTTTTGCAAGTGTGGGAGTGTGTTTCTTTCAAACTGAGTATCTTTACATCGTTTGCGTATCTTTACTATTCCAATTGTGTATCTTTTCATTTCTCGTTTGAGTATCTTTCTGTAAGGATTTCTGATGCGAGTTTCTATTGAATTTGAGAGTTTTGCAAGTGTGGGAGTGTGTTTCTTTCAAACTGAGTATCTTTACATCGTTTGCGTATCTTTACTATTCCAATTGTGTATCTTTACATCGTTTGCGTATCTTTACTATTCCAATTGTGTATCTTTTCATTGCTCGTTTGAGTATCTTTCTGTAAGGCTTTCTGATGCGAGTTTCTATTGAATTTGAGATTTTGCAAGTGTGGGAGTGTGTTTCTTTCAAACTGAGTATCTTTACATCGTTTGCGTATCTTTACTATTCCAATTGTGTATCTTTTCATTTCTCGTTTGAGTATCTTTCTGTAACGCTTCTGATGCGAGTTTCTATTATATTTGAGAGTTTTGCAAGTGTGGGAGTGTGTTTCTTTCAAACTGAGTATCTTTACATCGTTTGCATATCTTTACTATTCCAATTGTGTATCTTTACATCGTTTGCGTATCTTTACTATTCCAATTGTGTATCTTATCATTTCTCGTTTGAGTATCTTTCTGTAAGGCTTCTGATGCGAGTTTCTATTGTATTTGAGAGTTTTGCAAGTGTGGGAGTGTGTTTCTTTCAAACTGAGTATCTTTACATCGTTTGCGTATCTTTACTATTCCAATTGTGTATCTTTACATCGTTTGCGTATCTTTACTATTCCAATTGTGTATCTTTTCATTTCTCGTTTGAGTATCTTTCTGTAAGGCTTCTGATGCGAGTTTCTATTATATTTGAGAGTTTTGCAAGTGTGGGAGTGTGTTTCTTTCAAACTGAGTATCTTTACATCGTTTGCGTATCTTTACTATTCCAATTGTGTATCTTTACATCGTTTGCGTATCTTTACTATTCCAATTGTGTATCTTTTCATTTCTCGTTTGAGTATCTTTCTGTAAGGCTTCTGATGCGAGTTTCTATTGTATTTGAGAGTTTTGCAAGTGTGGGAGTGTGTTTCTTTCAAACTGAGTATCTTTACATCGTTTGCGTATCTTTACTATTCCAATTGTGTATCTTTACATCGTTTGTGTATCTTTACTATTCCAATTGTGTATCTTTTCATTTCTCATTTGAGTATCTTTCTGTAAGGCTTCTGATGCGAGTTTCTATTGTATTTGAGAGTTTTGCAAGTGTGGGAGTGTGTTTCTTTCAAATTGAGTATCTTTACATCGTTTGCGTATCTTTACTATTCCAATTGTGTATCTTATCATTTCTCGTTTGAGTATCTTTCTGTAAGGCTTCTGATGCGAGTTTCTATTGTATTTGAGAGTTTTGCAAGTGTGGGAGTGTGTTTCTTTCAAACTGAGTATCTTTACATCGTTTGCGTATCTTTACTATTCCAATTGTGTATCTTTACATC